>NW_004797391.1:740604-800257 GCF_000002075.1 Aplysia californica
CCCCTCCTCCCCCCCCCTCCGTCCCCTGACACACACCATGGTAACTCAAGACAAACATGGGGAATAGATTTGCTTGCTTCTCACAGAAAAAGTCTGTTACTATATGTATTTTTGTGCTTTGTGTAGATGCTTATGGTATACATAGGGTGGGTGGGGGGAGGGAATGGAGGTTAAATAAATACCATTTATTTTGTCTTTGTTCATAGGTGACCGATACTGGTGTGATACAGGGCATGGCCAAGGTGGCTAAACTGTTGGTTGATCATAAGGCAGATGTCAATGTACAAGACTCGACTGGCTGGTGAGCAACACTTCTTTTTTTTCTTTTGTCTCCTCCTCCCCCTCCTCCTCCTCCTTCTCCTCCTCCTTTTCCTCATTCTTCTCCTCCTCCTCCTTCACCTCCCCCTTGCTATTGCTCAGGGGTAGTCCACTTTTGTGACAAATTAAATTATCAGGGGGTTGGTAAAATGTATATTGTCGTGTAATAATGTTTATCTCAGAACCTAAAGGAGAAGAAGGAAAGTAAAAATGATGCCTCCAAATTTGGGAAACGCAAGCATGGCTGTTGTTTCTTAGTTTCTGTCTTTCTTTTGTTCATGCATGATATATTTTGTAACTCTTATAAAAACCCAATATTTCTTCTTCCATAGCACTCCTCTTCACAACGCAGTGCTCAGTTGTAATGAGCCAGTGTTTTCTGTGTTGACCTCATGTGGCCGGGTGGACCTGGAGATAAAGAACTCAGAGGGGCACACAGTGCTCTGGTTGGCCCTGCAGAGACAGGTATAGAGAGAGAAACGATATATTGACACACATGGTTTGATGAGATTTTTTATTGTTCCCATTGCTATTGTTGTTGTCTCAGTGGCTTTTGGCATTGTTGCTGTTACAATTAATTAGTTAATACAGCAGCGTATGAGCTTTTCTTCGCCTTTCAGCGAAATGTGGTATTGTTGAAGGCATATGTCCTTAGTGAAAAGGAGGGGGGGGGGGTGTCTTTGAGAGTGATATGCTACTGGTTTTGTTAAATGCCAGTTGTTCAAGGGATGGAAAGCAGTCTGTGGTTTATCAAAGCTCTCTATCTAACCCCGAAATATCCGTGACTATGAGATTTTTCCAATGCGTACCTATAGAAACTATTCTACACTTTTTAGCATTGCATTTAAATAAAGTTTTGTATGAGAGTCTTTCTTGCAAAGCTTTGCTGTGTCAAATAATTAGTGAGCTTTGAACTGCCGAAACCTTGGTAAAATGTTTTGACCATTTAAGTGATGGTACCCTGAGCTAATAGGACCCATGCACCTGAGCTCTCTCTGAGTTGTCTTCTATTTTTGTTTGTCATTCAGAAGGGTAATGTAGAATGTGTGTGCTCAGATGTACAGGATCTAGAGGATAGTTACACACTTTCCTGAGTTAAGAAAACACAAAGCTGAAAAGGCATTTGTTTGTTTGACAAAGCCTGTCGTAATGAGTTTTTATTTTACTTTTAGGTTTGTGTTGCCTACATAGTTATAATATAGTTCACTACGTAGTTAACTTTGAGTTTAAGTTAATTAAATAGGAGTACATTAAAGAATTTACTCTTATTGTCATTAAGGAAAAGACAAGACAGACAAGCAGACACAAAAGAGGAATAGTGAAGAAGTAAGACCTATTTACTAGTGGTGCACTTGAACCACCCTCAATTAAAAGGGTAGCTCAGACTTTTGTTTTTACCAGGTCAGTCATTTGTGTGTTTTGAGAATCCATATGCTTCTTCCTTCAAATGTTTAAATTACCTTCTTCTTTTTGTTTCAGGCAGAGAGTCCTGTGGAGGAAAATGGGCCCTTGTACGGGGAGAAAACTCTGGCTGCTCAACTGATCACGGCTGGAGCATCGCCAGACGCTGTGGAGCCAGAGACTGGTAACTCTCTGCTTCATCTGGCAGCGCAGCACGGCTACCAAGAGGCGGGCATTTTCCTCGCAGACCACAGAGCTTCGGTGGGGCTGGCAAACTTTAAGGTAAGAGCTTACAGTCCCGTTTGTGTGTCTACATCTCAGGGTGTTGGATTTCAAGGATGTGAAGGGGGCCCAGGGCAGAGGCTCCAGCCCTATGGAGATGAACAATTAATTCTGAGGTCTTGCCTCTTTTATATCTTGTTAAAAATGCTTGCCTCGGCAGGGGCAGAGGAGGCTTTTCTTTTATCTTCCCCAAGAGCTTGAGAAAGAGATTGTTGTTTTGTGTTCTCAAGTTGCTGACAGACCATTTCCCCCATTTGCAATGAAAATATTTTCGTAAACATTTTTCGTAAATCTTAGTATTTAAATCATGTGTCACCTCTTCTTTTATAGGGCATGTAAGAAATTCTTGCTTAAATTTGTGGCCATAAGTATGTGTTTCTGTGTGTTTGAAACACTTTGCGGTCACCTTTGAAAATTATCCGTTTTGTTCACCTGGCATGCGCCAGGCCCGAGAAGTCCGATGCATTCGCTCTCCGGTCTTGGTGACCAGATGAGGTATTTGTACTACTGGCTGTGTGACTGCAAAGTGTTAAGTGGATTGCTTGTGACACTGACGATATCATCTGTCCATTGGCGTCTTGGTTGTCCTCTGCCTCTCATTCTAGCCACTCTTTCTGCTAGCACTGTTTATAGTTGTTTATCATGTCTCATATGTCCAAAATATACCAGTTTGTGTTTTCTGACTGCTTTCAATGGTTGTTTCTGGACTCAATGAAAAATGGGCATTTAATCATTTGACATATGTCTTTTTTTGTCTTTGTCATCTTTCAGTACATCCCTATTGCAAAGGCCTCCATTTTTTTTCTGTTCATTTAGCTGCATCTGATTATTTTGATATCAGTTTTTGCATCGGCATCTGTAGTGTTATTGTAAGGCTCTTCGCTGTTGCTTGCAGAGGGGGTCAGTTGTACTCTTGAGTGTGGAAGTTGTTTTTGTGAGAGTTTGGTGAGTATATTCCATTCAGCCAGAGTTGGCCTCGACTGGCAGTGTCAGAGCAGCCTGCCTCCTACATTATCTAAATTGTGTCAATGGGGGCATAAACTAATTTTATTCAGTACAGTCAATTATTTTTTGCATTGTGTTTATACATCGGTATGTTTTGTTATGCACAGGGCGAGACACCCTTACATTACGCCTGTGAGGAAGGCCTCACAGAATTGGTGCGCATCTTGCTAGAAAAGGGGGCCAATCCCAATGCGCAGACTGTTCGGACCCCGACCTCCACAATCAACATGGCTGCCCTTGGCTACGGGGAAGATGAGAATGCAGAGATTTCCCAACAGACACCGCTCCACCTAGCCTTGACCAAAGGTCATCACTCTGTGGTGCAAGTATTCCTCGATCATAAAGGTAGGAATGACATCTCTGCCGTAAGCTGACAAAACGCTTTTTTATTCACAACAGTTTAGAGTAAAAAGGTTTTTTGTCAATATAACCATTGAAAAATAGAGTGCTTCTGAAATTTGAATTCTGATTTATTTAAAAAAACTAGTCACAGTTTCACTTTGATTTTTCCACACAAATAGGGTAACTAATCAGGCTTTTGATTAAGCGAAAAAACTCAACATTTTGACGCCAAAAGGAAATTTGGCGTGAAATGTCAAAATGGCAGAGTCTTATATTTCTTTATTTTGATTTTTTAAAATGAAAATGGAAAAGGCTCTGTAATGTAATTTATGGGAAGGTGAACAACCGATATGAAAATAACATAATGCCAGGATTTGATAAGTACTTTGAACTGAAACATACTGTTGCTTATTGCCTGGCTGCAGTACCCTGTTTTGAACTGCCATTAACATGTCTTGCTCAAGCAAACACCCCAGCCAATTGGTGTCTAATAGCAGTTTCAATAACATTCAGTTTTTTTCTTTACCAAAGGTTGTCACTCTTTGATACAGGGCTTTATTTGATCTTATTATGGGGTCGTATATCTGTATTCTAGTTTAAATGGGTACATGGTTTTTTTTCATTCTAAAAAAATCCTGATCTTTTCCTGCTGCAAGCCACAACACTTGGATTTTGAGTCTTTCTTGATCATAAAGGGGGCATGGAAGAAGTTACACATGTCTTTCACTCAAAGTTTCAAATGCTTTCAGTTTGTGCTCCCAAAATAGTTCTGCCTTTCATTAAAATCATAGATGTGGGACAGAAACTGCAGCACGTTTCAGGATGGGAACATTTTACATACTTTCAGTTTCTCAATTTTAGAAATGTGATTTTTTCCCCTCCGCTGAAGTAAAGATTTGTGGTCAGAAACTTTTCAATGGTCATTTGTGATTTTGATGTTAATTTACATTTTTTAGCTTTCTTGACTTTCACATCTTGAAAGTACCCAAAGCACTTTGTAAAGAGATGGTTAAAAAATTTTTTTTACTCAAGTACCATCCAGAATGCTGACTTCAAACAAATTAATGCACTGTTCTTTGGGTCCCATTTCTGTTTCAGTCTGTAGGTGTATCTCGCCTTTTCACTGTTTGGCAGTTATCATGCTTCTCTTTACTCAAACCAAAACACAGCTGTTTTTGTCAACTGGGACAAATGCACTTTATATTATTGTTTTTATCAGTTTTTATCTCTTCAGGCAAATAAACTGTTGTCTTTCATCAATCTTAATGTATCAACTTTTTCTGTTTTCACCTGATGGATGGTTGGCGGGTGCTCTGGTGTTGTTTGCTCCTTCTTTCCTATCAACAACTATCATCCTTATGGCCTTATCTCTCTTCCTCTTTTTTATGTTTGTTACTCCTTTGCAACACCTCTAACCTTCTGCACGTATATGACCTAATTGTGTTGCAAGTGTTGTAAAACTCCTACTAAAGCATAAAACTAATTTCTTCACCAGCCCAGTTGTCCAAGTCTGGGGCGACGGGTACGAAGGTACTGCCCAACTTCAACGTGAAGGACTCGCGAGGTCAGACGGTGCTGGCTCTCTCTCTGTGGAACAACATGCATGACATGGCGGACAAACTCCTGGCCTGTGGGGCCAACATCAACGAGAAGAACTCCGCTGGGATGACGCTGTTACACCAGGTACATATTTGAGGGGCAAACTTGAAGAGGAGGGTTGGTTTTGAGCACGCTGTTGGTTGGTCCCGCTTCTTTATTCTTACTTTGCTGTTTTTGTCTGTTTGTGTTGCTTTCTCCCAAGCATTAAATGGTCAGTGTGTCTATATACTTTTCTTTTAATTTTTACCGCTGATATGAATTTGAAGAAAAAAAAAATTAAGACTGAGTTTAGAAATAAGAACTTTTCTTGCTTAGGCATCAGTACCCTGCACAACCTTCTAAATGGCATTGGAGAATGGGAAGTTCTTTGACATTATTTTGACAATATGAAGCATCATTGTAAAAGAATTGCTGCTTCTGAGTTTAGCAAGGTGGGGGTTGCCTGGTTTCAGGGGTTAAATTTGGGAGAAAATGACCTCCAGTTTGTGACTTCCATGCTTTAAAGTCCTAGGAAACTGCAAATTTACATTTTTTGTGCCTATAATCAATGTTTTTCCATAAAATCCACAAATAAAAGTATTTTCGAATGGACATACAAGGTGAACCAAAAGAAAAAAAATAAAAATTTCCAACAGGCAGAAAAATGCCGATTTCTTGGATTTAATTATTTTGACGAGCGCCCGATTTCACCACGATGCCTCACATATGTAGATATGGAATGTGCACATGATAGTTGACTGAGCCAAAAGTCTGCAACACTGTATGTCCTGGAGAGGGGAGCTGTAATGGTAGTTTGGAAAGAAAAGGTTTGGCAAGGAAGTTGTTGTAAAGACACATGAATCTCCTGGGCGATATACAACTATAGATAAGTTCAACTGACATCTTTGGTGTAGTGGTTAGGTGCTTCACCATCACTTGCAGAAGACCCTAGTTGAAATATTCCAATGTGGAGAGAATCTTTATTGAGCATCTCGGTCGTTCTGCTGGGATGATGTATCCCTCTCAGCACCACTCCTTTGAACTCCATAGTGTTTTATTTGCAAAGAAATGTAGAGTTAGATAATGAAAGGGGTCCGCCGTGAGAGTGGACTTTAAGATGATGTGAGATACAGGACTAATATTTGCATCTGCTGGATTAATAGTTAAATCCTTTCCTTTTACTATTGACAGAATAATGTTAGTCTGTTCTATGGATAGCTTTATTATCGTTTACAATTATTGTAAATAATATGTTTGCTTACTTCTGTTTTCAGGCCATAGAAGCTCAAGATGCACCAAGTGCCCTGTTTCTGATGGATCACTTGGCAGATCTGGAATCAATGTACGCATTTGTTTGTTGATGTGTTGTGTGATTGTTTTTATGTTTTTGTTCAGTATGAGAGAGACACGAGACAGTTTTTCAGCATATTCATAAAGGTGACTGACTGGTCAGTAAAACTTTCTTTGTATGGTTGACAGTGAAATTAGAATGTCACCTGGTTTAAAAAAAAATAATTTTGTTAATGGTGATGGAAATCTTGGATTAGTTGATGAGAAAAGTAAATGTAGACATCAATGGGTTATAATAGTTATATCAAGAGTATTTCACCTGACGTCAGCACTTATTTTATCCCTTTGAGCCATCTCATGATTTTTCCTCAACGGTAAGCTTGACTAGAATAAGAATAGATTACTACATTATGGAACTATAGCTTTGATCTCAGCTTTCAGAATATACTTTCAGTAAGCATGAAAGAATATGCTCTCTTGAAGGCTGCTTGAACAGAAGCTGAATGAACAGGTGCCATTGACATGGAGTCTTAAGTGGAAAGGATTAAGTGATGTATTGTGTGTGTATGGGTGTGCACATGCTTGTGTGTGAGTGTGTGTGTATGAGAGAGAGACACAGAGAGAGACACAGAGAGAGAGAAAAAAGCACCAAAACAGTGTGCCAGCTTCTGGACAGTAAAGATCAATCTTATCTTGTCTCTTCCCCAGCTCTCCTGACAAGCAGACAGTTCTGCAGCACGCCATCAGCAGACACTTGCCGGTGGTGGTCAGTGCGCTGTGTGAGCGAGGTGTCAACATGGACACCCTGGACGAGCAGGGAGACTGTCCACTGTGGCAGGCCTTGGACTCTGGACAGGAGGAGATAGCCCACACTCTGGTCAGTGCTCAGGCATTAAAGTGATATAGAACATTAGTCTTAGAAATTACAGTGAAGTCCTTTTGTCTTTGGGCTGGTGATAAAGTACTTAAGTTTCAGGCTGACAGTAAAGTATCTTAGTCTTGGATTGATGATAATATATTGCAGTTGTCAGATGATGAAGTACTTTAACTCTTTCGGTACGGTTTACTGATATATCGCTGTCTTTCCTTACGCCTTATATAACTATGTGCTGATTTATCTAGGCACAAAAAGAGTTTATCTTGGAATTATTTTCTGGGACTGGTATCCTACCTTGTGGGGCATATAGTTGGACTCTCCTGTGCAAGTCGTAAATTTCAAATATCCATCTGATGGCTATTTTTTTCTGTTTGTTTTTCTTTATCCAAGTTCTTAGAGACTATTGTAATACTTCTCTTTAAGATGGAGAAGACATAGTCTGAAGCCTGTCTTGAAGCATTACAAGGACACAGTGCTTCAGCCTGGCCCCATTCTTTGTTCTGCCTCTATTCCTGAATCTTAGCTTTGTCCTCAGAATAGGATGTAAGCTCTTTCTTTCCTTCTCTTTGGAGTATTTTCTTCCGATTTTGAAATGTGTACATTTGGTACCTTTTGTACTTTTTAGGTAAAGCATGGCTGTGATGTGAACTTGTGGTCTCAGAGTCCTGTTGGATGCTTCCAGACTCTACTTCACAGAGCTCTGGATCAGAACAATGAGGCTATAGCCAGCTTCCTTATTCGCAGGTAAGCTGTCTGTTGTGTGTACACATGTCGCCAAAGTACCAGTTCCCAGTTATTCACTATTCTGTGGGGGTTTTTTGAGTGGAAGATGAAAAGATTTGGGAATTATCCATCTCCTTTGTTCTTCTGTCATGTTTTTTTGCGTGCACTAAATGACTGTTGTTACGTCAATGTGCATCTCTTTACTCAAACAATTAAGCATCATATATTGAAGCTGTATAAGCTGGACATTTATGCAGTGTTTTTTTGCAAAAATGGTTTTGTAAGTGGTTTTGTGTATATTTTGAAGTCTGTGGTTAAATTAAGTGTTTCTGTGTTGACTTATGAATTAATGGTTTGTAAAAGTAAGTGTCTGTTCTAGAATGAAATGAGCAAGAATGATAGTTTTTATTGGACAGACCCATATGTGGGTGCCATAGTCTGCACCAGCTTTCTGTCAGATGTGCGTTTACAATGAATGAGAGATAGATGGAATCAACATTGTGAATTTGTGGCTTGTACATGCTTTTCAAAGTCATGAAATATAATGAAGGAGATGTTTGGGAGTTTTTTTTTGTTTTGTTTTTTAATTTGCTAATATTAAGTTTTTTGCTCCTTGGCTTTTGTTGTAGTTTGTTTGTTCCTTCATAGTTGTCTGTGATGCAACAGTTAGGCTCTTTGTCTTTCATGTAGAAGATATGTGTTTGATTCCTAAGTTGGGTAGATATTTTATTGAATATCTCTGTCTTTAGTATCTTATATCTGTAGTTTCCCTCACAGTCTGGGTAGTCCTGGACTGGTAGGATGGAAGCAAGCCGCTTCCTGAATCATCTAAATTGTGGGGTTGTGGGCATAAGATATTCACCCATCATTCACGATCATGGACATAAGACATTCACAATCATTTACAATTGTGGACGAAAGATATTCACAATAATTTACAATCCTGGGCATAAGATATTCACAACCATTTCTGATCATTGATGTACAATATTCAATCATTTTTTATCATTGATGTAAGATATTCACAATTGTTCATGATCATTGGTGTGAGATACTCACAATCATTTATGATCATTAGTGAAAGACATTCTCTATCATTTATGATCATTGGTGTAACATATTCACAATTTATTATTTACAATCATAACATGACCCTCTTTGCAGTAAATGTTGCTGTTCTAAAAGTTATTTGTCTTTGTCTGTTCAGTGGATGTGACAAGAACTGTCCCCGTCGGCCTGGGCCTAATGGTGAGGGTGCTGAGGAAGGCAGGTAAGAGCTGACTGAACAAGAGTGCAAACGTTACTTTGCCGTACCTTTTTCTCTCCTCTTCCTTCTCCATTCCCCTTTCCTTCTCTTCCTCTTCACCTTCTTTTCCTTCTTTTCCTTCTCGTTCTCCTTCTCATCTTCCTCCTCCTTTGCTCCTTCTTTTTCTCTCTTTCATTTCCATCTTCTTTCTCTTTTTTCTCTTTCTCCTTGTTCTCCGTTTATTTCTCCTTCTCTTTCTCTTTTTCTTCTCTTTCTCCTTCTTTCCCCTGCCCCACACCCCCTCCCCCATCTCCAAGAAAAGTGTTTAAGAGACTTCAACACCTGTTGAAAGTTGAAGGAGAGTTAGGCTTCAACAATCAGTTGTTGTTCCTTTATAAAGAACACTGCTTATATGAAAGGGGCGGGGGTGCTTCCTTATGTCTTTGTAAACTTAGGATCAAACCAAGTGCTCTGAGCGGGTGGTTGGCGAGTGCTCTGGTGTCGTTTGCTTCTTTTTTCTTACAAACATCTGTTGTCTTGATCTCTCCTCCTCCTTTTTTGTGATTGTTACTTTCTTCTAACACCCCTAATCTTTGGCACTTATATGTGTCACAACGTGATGGAATCAGGGGCTCGTCAATTTCTGGGCATATAGGGTTATTGGTATCATCTTAAAGCTGTTTTTTTTTACTTCCTTTTTGTTGAAAAATATCCAACTATGTTGAATAAAAGTCGAAATATTTGTGATTGAAGGAGGTCAGGGTCACCTGGTTTCAGAGGTTAAAAATTGCGAGAAAATGGACGTCAAAGTTTGGTAACTTCCATAGCCTGAGTGTCTTTGGAAACTGAAAATGTACTTTTTTTGTGCCTTAAATCTATGTTTTTCAGTAAAATCCACACTAAAATGTGATTTTAGATTATGAACATAAAAGGTGTTCAGAGAAAAAAAGAAAATTATTTAAAAATTGCCCATCGGCCCAAAAAATGCAGATTTCTTTGATTTAATTTTTTTGACAAGCGCCTGATTTCACCACGATGCTTCAAATATGATCTTTTTGTGTTGCATGTGCCGTAAAATTCTAACTAAGACTAAACAAGTACTCTGTCATGAAAGACAAGCATGTTACCTCATGACCAAGGTGCCCCTCCATCGTGGCCAATGTATTTCTTGTATGATTGACACCTTGTAATGATTTTTTTTCCTTACTATACTCTCTGTCTGCTCTTTATTGAAGAAACAAAACAAAACAGCCTTAACAATACCAGTGGTTACCTCTATTCATTGATGTATAAATTGCAGATGGCGCTATTTTTAGGCGGTGACAGTTCATGTGTTCTAAGAGTAGAAGAAAAGATTTTTTGTTTTCCTAATATGGATCAACACACTGTGTAAGAAAAGAACAAGACATCCGTGATGGTATCAGCGGTGATGATTTCTCAGTGGGCAGTTTTTAAAGAGTGGCTTCTCTATCTTAAGTAGAATCTTTGATGTGCAGATGGTTGAACGGTGTCACTGGTTGGTCCTACTTCTTTTCCTTCCCTCTGTCATTGCTGTCTGTCTGTATGTCTGTCTTGTGTTTTTCCTTCAGTAAATGCCAGTTATAGTGTCAGTGCGCTGATCTTTTTATAAATAACGAAACTCTGGTGTTCCAACTATTTCAGTGATGGTCAGACGCCTTTGCACATGGCTTGTGCCTGGGGACTTGAGATGGTGGTGCAGTGCCTCATGGAGCACAGTGCAGATGTCAACGCGCAGGTAAAACAAACACCAGGGGCTTACAGTTCGCAGACAAGGAACAAAAATAAAAATGGTCTTGGATAATGATGATGATGATGATTTTGATAATAATTATAATAGTCGTAATAATGATAGTGATATTACAATAGGATCGTTATTTATAATATATCGCATTTATATGGTATATATCCCAACTTGAAAAAAGACTCCATGCCCTTTACAATTTATTTTTACCATGATGAACATGACAACATTCCGAGACATTGTCAGATTTCTGGGAAGCTTTCGGTTCTCTAACATTAATGTACAGACTTTCACTGTCTTCAGTCAAACAGTCATTGTCACCTCGGTAGAGTTTTTGAAATTTGTGTAAACTGCTGGGACACAATGTCAGGCCCAGACTAGGATTCGATCTGATGACTTTATGGTCATGAGTGCAGCAGCCTAACTACTAGACTAAAGGCACAAGGACTGGATAGGTCAAGGTTGTGCTAGTTTGAAAACTGGTCTTCCAGAGTCATGGTTTAGTGTGATCGGCTGCTTCTGTCAACATATTTTTACTTTCAAAGGAAGTAAGTTGTTGCGTTGCAGTGACCTAAATTTGAATTATTGGAAACGTCCTGTGTAGCCAGGAAATGGGATTAAGGTCTTGCTACATACTGGATTGATTCTTGTTTGAAATTTAGCGCATGCAGTTGACGTATCGCTATCTCAAAATTACAAAGTTGTACCTGCTCAGTACTTAGTTGTTAAGAATTCTGGCGTCAAAATATTTTGAGTTTCACATCATATCAAGCTTTTTCGAATGTAAGTCTGAATATTTTGATAATGACTCTGAAAAATCGTTCAATTTCGATAGAGCAGATAGAACATTTGGTTTCTGACCTAATAGTCTTAATAACTCAAAACGGCCAAAAATGTCAGATAAAACTTTGTAATGCTGAGATAGCAGTATTGAACTCTGGTTGTTCCTGTACCAAAGTCTTTTCATTCTATCCTGTCAGGACGCGGAGGGTAAGACACCCGTGCACATTGCCATAGAGAACCAGTTCCCAGTGGTCATCTCCCTTCTCCTGTCTCACCCTGGCCTGGACCTGAAGGCCCGGGACAAGCGGGGTCACTCCCCCTTTGCGGCCGCCATGTTGACCAAAGACAACAAAGCCGCTCAGGCTATTCTCAGCCGGGAACCAACGGCTGCAGAACAGGTAGGTTGTGCTGAAAGATGCCAGTTCTGTGTAAAAATAATTTTAATAGTGATTCACTTTTTTTATTCCAGTGGTGAAATTTAGTGTAGTATGGCTTACCTACATGCGTACATAAATATGTATTTACATGAATATATAAAAACATACAATAATTCATCAATTTATTTGAGGCATCGGGGGTTAAATTAGGCGCTCGTCGAAATATTGAAATTAAAGAAGCGCATTTTTCTGGTCATTTGACTATTTTCTTTGAATTTTCTTTTATTGGCTCAATACCGTTTATGTCCATTTAAAAACACATTCTGTGTAGATTTTACTGAAAAACCATTGAAGGTACAAAAAGCATAAATTTGCTGTTTCTAAGGCCAAGTATGCTTTGTAAGTCACCAAGCTTAAGCAGCCATTTTCGCACTAATTTTGCCTCGAAACCAGGCGACCCCCACCTCCTTCAACCGCAAAAGTCTCAACTTTTATTTAAGATAGATGGGTACTTTGAACATAAAAAACAAGAGTAATGAACCAGCTCTAAGGTGATACAAATAACTCTTCATGCCTTAAAATTGACAAGCGTTTGACTCCACCCCGTCATTACCATATTAGGATACACAATATCACACCAATACAGACAATCAGCACGCCAGTCACTACTGTTCAGCACCCTGTTTATGAGCTAGTGTTAATGGCCCCCGTGTGATCACAAGTCCTAATTAAATGTATTGTCACTGACATTGTGAGCCTGATCTTGTCAACCACTTGTCCACTGGAGCACAGACACTCCGCCATCAAGCGGACAGATCTAACAAGATTTGTACAAACACAGTCTTGTTCAGTCTTTGCTGTCTGAATAGAGCTCTTTGATAATGAGTAATTTGATTGTGCATGGAGCAACTGATAAATAGTTTTGTGTCTATTATGTTCAAATGCTGTTCCACCAAGATATAATGTGGTAGGTATGTCTAGATGTGCAAATTCTGTCGCACCAAAGATAGTATTAATTACAAAAAAATTATCGTGAAGTGTTTTTATGCTCATGGACAGAGTCTATATTATTCAAAAGGCGGGTGGCTTTGACTGTGGCTGCCAGGGCAAAATGGGACAGAATGGGACACAGCATCCCAGCAGACAGACAGACAGACAGAGATACTCGATATAAAAAAACTTTCCCCATTTGGGAATCACACCTAATTTCTTCTGCAGGTAACGATGAAGAATCTATCCATTACACCTCGGACGCTGGTGATTTGACTGAATGTACTCCTTCTTTTTCTCTCCCCCCCCCTCCACACACACTCATACTCGCACACACACACACACACAAACACACACACACCCCACACCCCTTCAGGTGGACAACAAGGGGCGTAACTTCCTGCACACGGCCATCACCAAGGCGGACATCGAGAGCGTGTTGTTTTTGCTGAGTGTGCACGCCAATGTGAACTCGCGCTCTCAGGACAGCCAGAACCTGACGCCGCTACACTTGGCTGTGCTGGCCAGCTCTGAGATCATCGTGCGGAACCTGGTGAGAGAGAAGTTCCTAGGCTGTATTGTTGTGACCCAAATTTGAGTTTTTAGAAAAGTGTATTTGGGTTTAAGTTGCTTGGCATTGAAGAGCTTGATCTCCTGCCTAGGATTACTTTATTGGTAGAGTCTTGTTTGTGGGGTAGCACATGCAATACATGATTGGCAGTCATGTTTTTTCAAGGATGCAGTGTACCATATGTAGGGTGGAGAATAGGACTCAGAACCCCCACCATTGCTTGGGTTCTTTCTCTTCAAGCCTGAGCTCAAGTAGATTTCCTTGAAAATTAAGTGCAAGTGGAGATTGTATGTACAGGGGTATGTCACAAATTCAAGAAAGATGCTGTCAATTATCTATGGCTAATAATGTAGGTGTCGCTTCTGGTAGTGACCATCTTACCCTAGCATACTATACCAAACTATTACCACACCACACCACACCACACATCACACTGTTGCATAAGCTACTATCCACGGTTTCAGTCAGAGGCATACCTCAGTAAGACTAGTGTAGTGTGTATTGTTTGAAATTTAGATAATCTCTCTCCCCGCCCCCCTCCCAAGATCTATGAAGCGCGTAATGTTCAACTTTGATTGCGTCCCCCCCTCCCCCACCCCCAGCTTCTGGCTGGAGCATTAGTCAACGAGCGCACCAAGACATGTGAGACAGCTCTCCACCTGGCTGCCGCCAAAGACTGCAGCACTATCTGCTCCATCCTCCTGGACAACAGCGTAGACTTTGACGCTGTGGATGAAAATCTCAATAATGGTCAGTGGAATGAACAAAAAAAATTCTTGATGTGGTGGAGGGGGAATCTTACTAATGTTTGTATCTTTGTGTCTAAGAAAGTTTGTACCGTGCAGCAGGAGGAAGGACATGGACTTATTCATCAGCCAGCTGTCCAGATGTGCTAAGCCCTATTATTTTATTTTTAAAATGTTTTTCTCAAATTGCAGTTTCTTAAGCTTGTGCTCAAGCAAATAGTATGTTGAATGTCAAATTCTAAAAAGTTGAAAAAAGCCGGAAATGATGCATAATGTAATTGTTAACTCATTCAATCGCAGGAGTTTTTCCCTTAATTTTACCCAGAAAACGGTCATTTTTGCACTTATGTAAGGGCCCACCAGTAACAATAATTATCATCCAGTTGCTTTGAAATTTGGAACAAAGTACAACTTAAGATGGATCTTTACTTTAGACATACCAAATTTGAAGCATGCAGCTTTAGTAGTTTTGCTTTGGGGTTTTGTACAAATTTGGCATTTTGGGGGGCTTATTATTTTTTTTCATGGCAAGCCTACATTGATATTCGAATATTATGCTTGTGAGTATCTAGATCTGTGTATTGTATGTAATGTATAATGAAGTCTGTTGAATACTTTCATGAATAAAATAATGTATGTGTGAGAAAGGCAGAGAGAATCGATTACGACACATGCTCAGCTGATTAGTGTGAACAAACATGCTGAAAGTTTCTTCCTGAAAAGCGCGATTTCTTCGTGTGTAATGACAGTAGAAACAAAATTCCAGCTCCCCTCTAGGCTGAATTTGCCGGGGAAATAATAAATTGACCTTATATAAAACTTGAGACCATTTTCCGAAATGAAATAACTAGTATACAGAACAAAACTATAGAACCGAATTATCTTACTCGTGGGATTGAACGCAGGCCACGAGCTTACCAAGATATCTCGGTCACGGGATTGAGTGTCCTGTTCTCTGTGATGAATACTCTTACCAGAGTCTGTGGTGTAACATGTAACGGTTAGGCTCTTCTCCATGGCACACAACAGACACAAGTCACATTTCTATTGGTCAGAGTGGTTTCCTGGAGTATCTACACCTTTCAGCTGGGATGCTGTTTCTCAGGTGCTATCAATATGTGCATAGACCATATACAGTCATTTGTACAAAATGTTATGTTTTTTATGTTTTGTAGAGAATTATGAAATCCTGTCCCAGTTGTAATTTTTCTGCTAAAAGTAAATATATTAAACCCTTTAAATAGCCCTGAAATGTTGTAAAAGGTGATTGGAGGTAGGTCCTTCTTTTTACTATCTCTCTTTTGTTTCTGTCCTCGTCTGCCTTGTCTTTATTTTTCCTCCCCTACTACTAAATGATTGTTATTATGCCAATGTATCTTTCTTTATTCAAACAAACTCAAGCTTGCAACATGCTCATGTTAGTGAAACTAAATTTTATGGGAAGGATTAGATTAAACTATGTGATTTTTAATAAGTTGATTTTAACCGTCAGTGAGTGGTGATTGTCCTGTCTTTGTATGCACCAACATCTGTGGAGGGTGAAAGGGTGATGTTCTTTGCTGTTGCATGCTGAAGTTGTGAGTTCAATTACTATGCGGGGAAGTTTATTTTATTGAGTGTCTCAGTATTCCTTTCTATTGGATTGAAGCAGCCTTGCCCACCATCCTACCAATGTCTAAATAAGTTTTTATTTGCTCTCTCTTCCTCAGCCTTGCATCGTGCTGTGATCAATGGGAATCTGAACACAGTGAAAGTGTTACTCACTGAGTCCACCATTAACGCCGAGGCTGTTAATGCCAAGTGAGTAATTCTCTGCATCATTTGGCTAACGTCCCTTCAAGCAAAGTGATTTTTATACTTTCTCCCATGATTTGATTATTAAGTGGTTTCTTCCACTTGATTATCAGTGACGATCTGTGTATAGTGTATATTGCAGGTTCAGGCCGAAGGGCTAGAACTCAAATGGCTGCTGGATCGGAAAAGTGAAAGTGAAAAGTATATTGGTACATAATGTTTATCTGTGCATATAATTTCAGGTCAACATTGATGGATAGGTATATTTTAGGTTTAACTCTTCATTTCTGTGGGGGGTAAACCCACTATGCCGGGCCCTTTCTTTGGTACTAGATCTAGAAATGACAAAAACGTCACTAAAAGGATATATAAATAAAAACATTAAGCTATTTTGATAGTTCTTCATCTAATGAATGAACTCCTGGTAAAAGTGACCTGTTTTCGACAATTGCTGATAAGTAATTTGATGTAGAAGGTGTCGTAAAAGAATGTGCCCGAACCGCTGTCAGTGACTGGCACAGTGTTTCCGACCGGTCGAGTCGCTAGGAGCGGCTTGTCAGAGATAAAGAGTTAAAATAAAAATGTATGCATATATTTTAGTTGTGTAATAAATATCTACTTGTATACGTCAATAGATTGTGATGCATTGTATGCCTATCTTTCTGAAGTTTACCAGGTGCAGGCTTGTTTGCTGATAACAAAAAGTCTCATTCAGTCAGGAGATAGTATGAAAGTATGTTGGTCATAAAAATGTTCTTGAGCAAACTTCTGTAACCTCCGAGACTGGAGTCTGGTTTTGGTTAGCCCCGTAGACTGTCGTGTAAAAGGAGGATTTTGGACTGAATACGTTAACTGTTTTGCCAGGCAAATTTAGAAAAATTGCCACAGCCCTGTTATACAGGGTGAGAGAAGAATCTTTTTTTTTATTATCTAGCAATACCACACGCCCCGTGCCGACAGTGCGAAAAAGCGGTAGACTCGCCCCAGCCAGGGGTAACCCAAGGAACATGCTTATTTATACCATTGTTTTTTGTGTCAGCCTCATGTATCGTACATCAATACACGCGGGAGAAATTGAAGCATTCACTGAAGAAAAAAGTTTTCCGATATCTTCAACGACAGCCGAGATATTATCGAAGAAAGAGGATTGGTTGGTAGTGAGAGTGAAACCCGCCGAATGGCACTGTGATTTTCCAACTCTCTATATTTGGAAGGTGCGGAACCATCATAAATATTAACCAAACGTCCCCAAATTCGGCAACCAATGAGAAGAAAGGACTTTATTTCTTCCATTTTCTATTTTGTTGCCCTTAAAAACATAAACTCACCAATCTTCAGCTTATTCCATTCATAAATGTGAAAGTTTTGGGCTTTCAATATTCTGGTGCCGTTTGCCTTTCTTTATTTCTCTAGAGGATTTTCTCCAAAATACCCACAATTTCTGACATGTACACAGCCATAACTTTTTTAAATTTATGGACCGATTTTGAACAAGTAAACTGCTTTTTATTTCTGGATTATTGATCTTTTTACCTGGGTTGTTTATAGTTTAGTAGTTCACATCTTTAAAAAAGCTGTGGTATTGCTACAATTTAGCATGTACAGTTTCAAGGGTTTGCTGTCGTCAGTAGAGAGAAATTAACACTTTTTTATACTCAGCTGTGTCAGGTTACACTATTTGGCAATTAAAATGCTGAAGGAAAGACATTTATGTTTGATCCTCTCCATGACATCTTCACTTTGGCAAATAGCAAGCTAAAGTCATCTTTTGCCATGTTTGTTTTTCCTGTTTTTAAACATTTTAACATTTTAAGATTTCACTACTAACCCGAGCCAGCCGTACAGTAAACTGTTGTGAACAAAACCAACTTGTGTTTCGCACGCTCATATGACCTTATGCAGTTGCGAGCGCCGTAAAACCCTGTACTAAACAAACAAACAAACAATTTTCCTGAGCCAAGATGTATTCGTGTGTGATTGGTGGGTGCTCTAGTGTGGTTGACTCCTTCTATCCTGTCAAACATCTATCGTCTTTATCTCTCCTCCTTCTTTTTTGTGTTTTTACTCTTTTGTAACACCTCTAATCTTCGGCTCTTATATGACCTTATTGTGTTGCAAGTGCCGTAAAACTCTTACTTAAAACAAAAACCAGATGTATTCTCAGCTAATTGGACTGTCATGTCAGACAGAGATTCAAGTTTCTCGTTGTGCTCTTGTCAGGGGACAGAATCCGCTGCACATATTGGGTCAGTACGGCAAAGACAACGCAGCAGCCATGTTTGAACTGTTCCGCGACACTATGCCAGAGTACCCCATAGACAGGCCGGACAACGAGGGGAACACAGGTGAGGTCACTCTGCTAGGAGTTTTACAGTAAAGCAGGGACTTTTTCACTCATAGGAATATCACAATGCGGGTGGTTAGCGGGCGCCACCAGTAGGTCTTACTTCTTTACTTCCCTTCTGTTGTTTCTGTCTGTCTGTTTTACTTTTTCACTGTGCTAAATTACCATTGTTGTGTGGATGTGCTTCTCTTTAGTCAAACAAGCAAACTCAAAGGAATGTTACTGTAGAACAGTGATTGTAATGCATGTATTGCTCTGTCCACCCCTCAACATTCTGCCAAGGGCATACCCCCAACTGATACATGGATGATTTTATTACACCCCCCACCCACCCCAGGCAAACTTCGACTGACATCACTCCCCAACTTGATATTGTTTCATATTTATTGTCCTCAAAACTGCCACCCTCCCATGGGGCATTCTTACTTGCACTTCACTTTGATATTGTGATGTATTAATTGCTGCAAAGTCCTCCCCCTGCCCCGCTTTGCTCTACTGATGTAGTGATATATTGCTGGCGGCCGTGATTTTAGTTTGTTCCATCCGAACAGTGACCCTTCCTAGCCCCCCCCCCCCTCCCTTCCAGCATACCTCTAATCATATTGTGATCTATAGCCTCCAGCCCTGACTTTGGTTTGTTCCATCCTGCCAGTGATCCTGTTGGCCTACCTGAACGGTAACGGGAACCTATGCCGTGCCCTGGTCCGCGCGGGAGCCTGTTTAGGCTGTGTCAACAAGCAAGGACTCAGCATCTTCAACGCCCCGGTGGCCACAAAACAGCTGCTTTTCAAGTTATTAGGTGAGCTTTCAGAGGCTGAATTCTGTGGCTGTTTGTCTCTGTCTGTCTGTATGTCTGTGTTTTTGACCATCTGCCTGTATGTTCTGTCTGTCTGTAAATATCTGTTAAACTTTGTGCTTGTCTGTCTGTCTGTTTGACCTTCTGCCTGCTCGTCTATTTGTCTGTCTGTCTGTCTTGTCTTGTTCTCTCTTTTTTCCTTTTTTTGGGGTCAAGATTTAATATGTGTACTGGTATTGAATCTTTGTACTTTCAGATATGCACTGCAAAGATATCATATGCGGGGTGAATTTCTCTTTTTTTCAGATATGGTCTGTAGAGATATAATGATGTGTTTTGAAGTTCTACCCTTTCAGAGATATGCTCTCTAAAGATGTAACGCTAATACATGTATTGATATCACTACTTTCAGATATGCTCTCTAAAGAACCGCCATGGAGCGAGGGAGAGTCTTGTTTAGAATGTTCTGCCAAATTTAATATTAAAACAAGAAAACACCATTGGTGAGTCCTTTTTTTAATGCTTTCCTGCCTACTTTTTCGATATTGCATACATGTTGTAACATGTAAGTTTAAGGTACTGGTATTTTAAACAGTCTGTGGAAAGTGAATGTCATGTCATTGATATCTTGCTACCTCAGAAGTTCAAAGTTTTATCTGCTCAATACGTAGTTTTGAGAAATTTGACATAAAAGATTTTGAGTTGCACAATGTGCCATGCTTTTTCAAATGCAATTCTTGGAATATCTTGATAAAGACTCTGAATATTCCTATGATTTTGATAGAACAGAGAAAATATTTGGTTTTTGACCTCATGTATAGTAACTCAAAGCAGCCCAAAATGTCACTGATAGAACTTTGTAATTCTGAGGTAGCAACATATATGTGTTTGCAGTTGGGCACATCGCAGTGTTCGTTAGTATCATGCTATGCTTTGATGCAAACGACCCCTGTTCCAATCCTCAAATGGAGGGTTTGAACTTGGGTTGTTTAGAAGTTTTCAATTCTCTTTACTTGTTGTGAGCTTGAGCTTGTTGACATTCAATGTCTTGTCTGTTAAATAACCTTAAAGCGTTGAAAGGGATGATAAACCCATACAGTACCCCCCGGGGCAGTGCCACTGTCTGTAGTAGTGTCTTTAGGCCATTCCCAAAGGGGGGACAATTCTCGTTCATGTACAGTAGAATTGTAAATGGGCTGATTCATCATGTCACCTTCTTAACTGTGCCTGATCTACAACAGAGAACTGCTGCTTTTTCTTTCCTAATCCTCACTATTGTCATTTCTGTGTACTTCTTTTGTATGTTTGTCACACTCTTGTGGTCTGCTATTTCCGGGGTGCTTTGATAGTCGAAGCAGACTTTGTGCTGTTGAAGCTAGAGAGGTGAGCAGAGTAAATCTGATTCCCGGTAAAGACTTCTCTGCTGACACTCACCCCTTGGCGCTCATATGACCTTATGCAGTTGTGAGCGCCGTAAAACCCTCTACTATTAAAAAAACAAAAAAAACAACAATACAGTTATCTGAATAAAAAATATCTGCAGTTTTGTGCCAGGGAATTTTTAAAGACTTCATTTACCCTACTCTACTCTGTTCCAGATTTTAAATTACCTTAGTGTTGTTGACAGGGGAGTTATAGTAATGATAGTTACCTATATGTCTAAGTAGTGCATACCCCTGCTCAAAAGTAAGCTCTATAACTTTATTTATTGAAACAGAGTAGGACATTTTTTCACGCAAACAAGCAGACTAATGCTTTTATGTGTTATTGTAGACCTGCGATATGGTAATAAAGGGAGGGGGGAGGGGGGGCGGAGAATTACTCTATGTGTACTTTTACTAATGTTGTATCTTTTTTTTTTTTTCATGGTTTCAGCCGTCACTGTGGACGTTTGCTGTGCTCAAAATGTTCCAGTCGAGATATGCCCATTGTGAAGTTCAACCTGAGCAAGCCAGTGCGAGTGTGTGACGTCTGCTTCGATGTTCTCTCTGTCGGGGGTCAGTTTTAATGAAAAGATGGGTGGCTAGTGTAGGCCTACTTGTTGGTCAGTTGTTCTAGTTCTAGTGGAGAAGTGGGTCTGTCCCAGAGGAGTTCTAGTGGAGATGTGGGTCTGTCCCAGAGGAGTTCTAGTGGAGATGTGGGTCTGTCCCAGAGGAGTTCTAGTGGAGATGTGGGTCTGTCCCAGAGGCAACTTGTCAGCTCTCTACTCTCATCACTATTGTGAGTTTTTAAAAACAAACAACTTGATAAATAACTGTCACAAATTTAAATGAACACAAATATTTTTGTCTAGGTTTTGGATAAGGTTCAAAGGAAGCTGTATGTTATTTCTTTTTTTGTTTTATGAACTCTTGAAGAGTGTGAAAACGTGGGATCTTAAAGACAGAAGAATTAATGAATAAATAGATACTTGCTGGCTTCAATTTGAATTGTATGTTTGTGAAGGAAACACAGAAGTCGCCGTAACTGTGATGTCATTATTGAGATGCTGCAATGAAATTCTGTGGACTGATCACTAACATGTTGTCACATGAGGCAACTGACAGTTGAAATGAAGGGCTCTGTGATAAAGTAGGTCATAAGCAGTATCCAAATTTTTTTTCTTCTTTCCTTTGGCTTGTGAGTTGGATCTATAACTCATAAGTATACGGAAGGTTATTCCACCTTTGTAAGCAGCCAATTCGTTAATCCAGTTTTTCAGCATTACAAACTTACAGATACTTACCTTTGTACTGCCTGGACTCAGTTTTTTCTTCAACAGCGTGCACAGTACACTCTTTCTACGTTTTTCCCCCCAACATTTTTAGATATAAAACATTTTGTCATAAAGCCTTTTCAATATTAAAGACTGTGGTAGAAGTTGTGTGAACTGATATACTTAATAGGCATCTGGTATACTTTACTTTTCTGATCCAGTGGTCATCTCAGTTCTTGCCCTTCGGCCTGTGTATCCAGTATGCAAGGAACATCTGAAAGTTGACATTTAGATGTCTGAGTAGACTCCCCTTACTATTTTTTATAATGCTCTGCGGAAGATTTTTCGCATCGTACGGTGCTCATATTTTATCGTATATTTATCTGTTTTTGCCAGTTAGATAGATTTTGTTGTGTCCTCTCTTTTTTTTTCTTGTAAACTTTGCCCTGCCGCTGAGTTGTGTACAATATTTGAGACTTGTTGGGTCGTAATGTCTGATTGGTTGCTAATATTGTATCATTTTATGTCATGTCACAAATAAAAAAACCCAGGGACTTTTTGTACATTGGGACCTAACAGCACCTTTCGCCTGCACAATGTTTTCCAAATGATAGACATAATTGGTGAATATAATATTGGTGACAATTACGAATTACTCTAAAAATTGAGGGTGCTATAATTGAAATGAACCGTTGCTTTTGATCTTGTAAGATGAGTCTGGTCTGTATGTTTATCTTGCTGTTTGCATCTTGCAGGTAGTTTGTTGTTTTACAATTCTAAGAACTTTGAGTGATTCAGCCGAGTTTGACTATGTGTCTGGAGAGCAAGTCCTAACTTTTTTATAAAGGTTTTATATATATTCGGTATAGTGTGGCTATGCTGCTTGCGTATATTATTTGCTGATGTTTTCATTGTTTTCCAACCTCCCTGGTGCCTGGATATGGCCCGATGTGTGCACGGATTAAGACTGATGATGGGAACTGCTGTGTGTGTGTTCGTGTTTTACTTCCTTTGCCCTCATTAAATTTCTTTACGAGTGTGGAGTTGGTTTGGTGTAATAGTGCATTTGCCCCAGTTTCTAGGAGTTTAGTCGTAGAATATCTTCTAAAGTTGCAGAAGATTTTTTATTTTTTTGGAGGGGGGGGGGGAGGGGGAGAAAATTTTTGTCCTGGCTTTTTGATAATAACTCTGTTCAGTCAGAGACTGGCTTCTCAACTTGCCTGTTGATGTTATATGTATTGCATACAGAAAGCACAACAGATTGTTCAAGTCCCATCAATATACTGGAGAACCAAGTCTTGTGATCTTAAATATCTATGGTGCTGGCAAACTGTACATTAGAACCAAACTAATGTCATTTCAATACATTTATTGTTGAAGTCTTTCCAAATGGAAGACAGGTGTGTCTTAAAAGTTGAAAATGATCATACTCATACTAAACCACCATGAAACCAACTTCTAGGGTCATATCTAGGACGTTTGGAAAAATAATTGATTTTCAGGTCTATTCCATCACCCAACTTCAAGAGATATAGTGTATTATTCATGAAGGCTGGGGATTGAATTTCATCTTGGTCTGTGTGATCAATTTTACTTTCTCCAGTAGTAGTACCTGCTAGTGAACTAGCCCATCAGATAGTGTGCTCACTTATCTATTTTTGTTGTTGCTTGAAAAGTCCTGATTTAAAACAAATTTTCCATTCATGTTGTTTGTCTCGGATGGACAAAGAGAAGCAACCAAGCTATGCTCACTTTGGGAAAATGGCGCAAGTATTCAGAGGAAAGAACAGTGAGAGGGATATAGGTGTATATACAGGCCAAGGTTCTCTTCCTTTTCACAATTTATTGTTACTAAAATAGGTGAGACTCTCAGCTGTACTCTGTTATTGTTGTTTTAGTTATATTCCGAGACACAATGTCCTGACTTCTGTGCTGAAGTGGTTGGGGCTCTTTGACCATCTTCCAGAAGGTATAAGTTTGACTTTCGTGTGGGATAGATGTTGTGCCAAGTATCTTGGGCTTTGTGCTGGGATGTGGGCCCCCACAGACCAGGATAAGCTTGAAAGACAGAGTTGAACAACCTGCTTCCTAAATTATTCAAATTGTGCCGATGGAAGCATAAAATAAAGCGTTGTGCCAATGGAGGCTTAAAGCATATAAATACCATTTCCTAAAAGACATGTGCCAAATATTGATACTGGTTCAATGTTGTTACTGCTGTATTCTTCTTGGAAGAGTTACTTATTGTCGCTGCATCAAGACAAATGAGGAGCTCCGGGTTTGTTTGTTGTTTTTTTTTTACTCGCCTTTAAAAGTTGGATCAAAACAGCGCTACTCATTTTTCTTACGGCAGGGGCGATATGAAAGTTTTTTGTCCTTTCCAAAATCGTGAAAAAGAACAAATTTTAGCCGCACAATTCATTGAAGATATTAAGTTGTTATTTTTAATATAATTTTTTGTCTGATATTTTGACATATTTATACATTTTGTGTACCCCCTTATACATTCCTCATTTTGCCTCATATTCCATTTGTCATGGAAACAGTACTTTGCTTATTGTCAGTATCTATTCTGTGGGTGAAACATTTGAAAGTCTTGTTTTAAGCTATGCTTCATCATACCGTTACTGTTAAAATTACTTTTTACGAAAGTATGCATGCCAAAAACTTGTGGTAGCTCTGGCTTTTTGTAAGTCTGAGAATGTCTGGTATTGTTCTCACCTGTGGTTTTCTTTTAGATCCCTAGATGAAGACAAAGACTGAGTTTTTGAAGAGCCCTGAATATCTTTTTCTTTAACTGTTTCCTTGCAAGAGGGGTTTCCATGGTTGTGGTGGGCCAATGTGTTGTATAGTAAAGTATAGAGATGTGACTGGTTAACGTAAAGGTAGTGTGAGAGTGGCCAAATAAAATTGACATGTTGTGTATTAAAATAAAGTTAGAAGAATAAAGAGCAAGAAAACCCCCTGGGGCGGTGCCACTGACTGTAGTGTCTTTACTTTAGGCCATTCCCAAAGGGGGGACATTTCTCGTTCAAGCACAGTAGAATTGTAAATGGGCTGATTTATTATGTCACGCTCATAACTGTGCCTGATCTACAACAGGGAACTGCTGTTTTTTCTGTCCTAATCCTTACTATTGTCATTTTCCTCTACTTCTTTTGTACGTTTGTTACTCTTGTGACCCGCTATTTCCGGGGTGCCTTGATAGTCGAAGCAGACCTTGTGCTGTTGAAGCTAGAGGTGTGAGCAGAATAAGTCTGAATCCCTGTAAGGACTTCTCTGTTGACACCCACCCCTTGGCGCTCATATGACCTTATGCAGTTGTGAGGGCCGTAAAACCCTCTACTAAAAAAAAAAAAAAAGAGCAAGAGATGGTATTGAAATAACCCCCCCCAAAAACAAAACAAAGCAACAAAACAAAACAAACAACAACAAAAACCAACTACACAACATGGGTGTACTTGTTAGTTGTCAGTCTGAGAAAAAAAGGTCTGTTTTTCAGGGGAGATAGCGCTATATTGTAATAAATCTTGGATTGAACTAAGAAGAGCAGCACCAGATATCAACAATGATAATGATGATATATGATTCTGTGCATTAGCACAGAAAGTTCCCCCTTAGTTTGTACTTGCTTGTGTTAAGTTACTGAACTGTGGAGCTATTGATCTGGTGTGTTTCCCCTACGCTGTTGTCAAGCTGCTTTCCGTCTGATGGGGGAATGTTTGTGCAAGTGTTTTGTTTTGAATTTGAAGAGACAATGAGGTTCTACTGCATTCTGTCAGCTGGCTTATGTTGGGTTTGTTTTTTCTGAACTGTACTTACAGTTACAGTACTGTATAGATTGTGAGCTGAGCTGTGAACTGGGTGACTGCTGCAGTTTTTGAAAATGACATTTATTGTTTGTCCCTCCAGTGTCATCTCTTGCCCCTTCGTGTAGGCCACACTATTCTGTTTGTGGAAGAGAGACTGGGAACAGATAAGTACAGATGGAAACTAGCAACACTAATGAACTCATATTTTAGAGTTTTTTTTAAAATAGGGTGAAAATATGGGGGAGGGTGGGGTTGTGTCAACTTGTTCCAGTACATGATAGTCAATGAAACTTCTTTGGTAGGCCAACAGTTATCTGTACATGAAGATATGCTGGAAGTATGTTTGTTTCTTTGCGGCCACATTTTTTGATCTGGATGTGTCGCTCAATCTACGAAAGTAGAAAAGACTTGTCATTCCAGAAAGTGTCTTCATGAATGAACATTTTTTTCATAAGGCTATAACTATTGTTGCTGTTGTAGAAACATAGAAATTCAAATGTTTTTAACTCAACCAGTAAAGAAAGGTCAAACAGAGTTACAGATTTTTCTTACAATAGCAGAGATATTGACTGGAGAAAATGCATGGTCCAAGTCTCAGAAAAATGACATCAAGTGGAACTGGTTTTGATGTAGTATGTTATCAAGTCCACAAATTCCAGACTGCCGAATTGGGGACAGTACCGGGAAATTCAGAACAGTTTGCAAACCTGCATGAGTCCAAAAGATTTCCACCAGTGTTTGTGGTATACAGTTAGGCACTTCTCTGTCGAACACAGGAGACCAGAGTTTGATTCCCGAGTGGGGAGAATTTTCAACTTGTAAGTATTTCAGTCTTTCTTTTGGGATGTTGTGTCCCATTTAGCCGGGATTAACCCAATAGGCAGTGTTGGAAGCCCATTTTCTAAATGATCAAAGTTGTGTTGATGGGGGAGTGAAAAAACACCTACGTTTAAAAAAAAGTTCATGGCTTGGCCATACCATGAGACTGTCCAGTATCTTCCACCATGAACTTTATAAGAATTTCATGAATTTGCCTGTGGGTCAGTATAAATTGTTCTTAACTTGTGAGTGTGATAATGATCAGCCTCGGAACTGGTGAAAAAGTATTTCTTTTGGCATTGCATACGAATGAACGCTTGTTAAGAAGCTCCCTACTGATGAGGATTGTGTGATTGAATGAAGATGTGTTGAGTAGCCAGAAGCCATCATGGTGGCACCGTGGTCTCTGTGAGAAGACAAAGTGCAAGTCACGCTTTCCTGGGTTCACATCCCTGAAGTTACTCATCAGGTCATTGTTACAGTTGAGAATATTATTTATTCTAGGCTTTATTTTAAACTATGTAGCTTTATTAAGCTTCTCATATTATTACTCATAGCTTTATTATATTCCTGTCTACATTTTTTTTTATCTTGCATGTGATCATTTATTTTGCTAAACCTTTCTCATCATGTTGAGATTACTAGTTGTTCACTGTCATCAGACATTGTTATAGGGTACTGTAATTTGTAATGAGATTTTGCTATTAGAAGCTGGTGCACATTTATTGTGGTGAGTTCAAAGAATAAGATAGGTATTGGCTGTGCAAAAACAAACGCTCAGTTCTGAATGATGAAGATGGAATGTACTGAATACAATTGTTGCATTTTGTTGTAAATTATTGACTGTTATGTGACACAAAAAATACATCTGCACTATTGTGTACAATTCCTTTTTTTGTCCACTTCTTGTGTTGCGAGCTACTCGGTTGTCTTTTGGGGTGGTAAACAGCTTAAGTTGGTGTGATTTGAGGGTGCTCGGATGTGGTTTGCTCCTTCCTTCCTATCAAACATTTATCATCCTCATCTCCCCTCCTCCTTTTTTTCGTGTTTGCTAATCACTTGTAACACCTTTAATCTGCGGCACTTATTATGACCTTATTGTGGTGCAAGTGCCGTAAAATGCTTACTAAAACAAACCAAAAAACCCAGCTCAAGTGGTTACTGATGGGGCAACAGCTTTTGTTGTTCTCAAGGACTGTGCCACCCTTCTTCATATCCATGTTACTATCAGTCTCATACAGACCTTCTCTCATCAATCTCTCACTGGCAAAATTGAAGGCAAATGAGGCAAGGATAGACCGTGAATGTCTAACTTGCAAAGTCTTAACAGAAGGATGACTAGGAAAGATAGGACATTTTTAAGAGCATCAGAGCAAAGGAAATAATGACAAACCATGATCACCCATGTCTTGTCACAGATCTGGTATTAGATGATGATCAGCCTGATTCCAGCTAACTGATCAAGAAGAGTGGCTCGCAGAGCCATCCAGCTCCATTTCACACCCATTACAGTTTAGTGCCCTCCATATGCATCAAAACTCTTAAGCCCCGGATACACACAACAATAAATTGTATGCAATTTGTCGTATGCGAGAACTGTCCGTTTTATCAAACTGTGTTGTCTGTGTAAACGTTCCAATTTATCGTCCAGTTTTCTTTTAATCGAGGAGATTCTCGTTTTAAAGCTACCATGTCTCTTTGCAACGAAAGCGATTTGCCTGCATTTTATGTGAAGGTTTAGAGCCCGGGACCTAATAAATAAAAGGCGAACACTATCTCAAGATAACGAGAGCCCCCAGCCCCCTCCCCTGTACATTTTGATAAATAGCAGAACAGTGTCTTTAGAAAAGAGTGGCCATACTGTACTGTGTCGCATGTAGAAGTAGAAACTTTGACTGGACTGCAGCAGATGTGCAGTGCACCGAGTGACCTTGATACAGAACTTTACCATTGACGATCAATTAAATAATAAAATTGCTAAAATTTACATAATATCACATCAAATCGGGTTTCGTGCGAGCTATTTAAGATGCCATAATTATTTTTAAAAGCGCCTTAAGTTTAATCCTGTGCAGAGGCAAATTTTAAAGTGATTCTTAGTCACAGCGTGTCTCCCCCAAATCTGAACGTAATAACGCGAAAAATTAGCGCTTGATTTCTTGACCGAGTCTCCAAGCCATCATCCAATTGTCCAAATTTGGTATAATTTTGTGGATACACCTAACGATTTATCGTATGATCGTTACGTCATCCAGTTTTAGTACAATTTATCGATATATGTGTAACTGGGCCACGAGGGGCCCTTCACATGTACGTTCCAACCAGGCGGTTTTAATCAGAGTGGGAACTGATGTTGAAACTGCCGCGTAAAACCGCCATTCGACAGGTCGGCGCATCATCCACATCTCGTGTAGTTTAACCGCAACGAGAGAACTGACAATGATGATTTGCTTGCAATTTATGTGCTGGTCGTGGTGAAGAAAAACAATAAGCAAAAAAAAAAATGGATGAAAGATTGGCTTCAGAAAAGAGATCATTGAACTATAGATCCACCAATGCAGGAATTATGACCTCATCCTAATGATTTCAGTAAAAAAATGTTTACGCATGTGCGTTTGTGTGTATGTGTGCAAGTGGAAAAAAAAGGGGGGGGGGAAGGTGCGGGCATACAAAGGATTTTAGTGATTTTTTGTATGTCTGTTTCCTTTTCTCTGTGTGCGCATGTAACAGATAGAGAGAGGGAGTGAGACAGAGAGAAATAACAAACCTGAAAAGTACCACAGCTTGGGCTTGTATACATCATCAGACCCAGCACCGGACAACTGGCTTCTCTCAACGTTTTTAAATTCCTTCTGGAATTACCCTCGCAGGTTACTAGTTTTTTTAATCACCGAGTCCTTGTTTGGGTTAGGTTCAAAGCTTCTTATAAAATCGATCAGATTTTCATATGCCCGTTCCTTCTCCAGGAGATTTGAATAGTCTTTGGATTTTATTTCCCAAAGGCTGTCATGGGATCTGTAAATTTCAATGAATTGAAGAATTTTCTTTTGCGACCATGTTGCCAATTTGCAGTATGTTTAGTTGTTTAGCTTGCGCAGGCAATCAAGTGTGTTCTTTAGATCAACTGCACATCGTGACACAGGCCAACACTGTTCTGAACCCCTTCACCTTCAGTGAATGCATGTATACATATATGTATGTATAATGTGGAATATTGTTTTCTCTTCAATTATTGAAAAACCGCAAATGCTCAGATCTTGCCTTAAAATTGGGTTGCTGGTTTAAAAAATATGTGTGGTAAATTGTTTTGAAGACATTGGCAGTGACAATATAAGCCGGCTTAGCCAGTGATGTCACGCAAACGTTGTCGTCGACGGAATGTGCTTAACTGTAGTAAAAAAATCCAACTTGTTGAAACAGCCGGTTCGGCCTCCCGGTTTAACTTTATTCTAGCAGTTTTTCATCCACATCTGCAGTTGTCGCTAGGTTTGCCTTTTCATTCTGAACCACCAGTTTGTAACATAGATGTGTAGGGCCTCTTATCAAATTCTGGCCAACTGCAAATAATCATATGTACAACAGAATGTTCTCGCAATAAAAGTTAAAAAACAAACAAACCCAAAGGCACATACACATTCTGCATCATGAGGTTTATTTCAGGGTTTTTTTTGTCAAAGACTACTATTGGTTGATGATATGACCAGCTAGAGAATAACTTAATAACAACAGATAAAATGATGATGGTGACAAACAGTGACCAATGAGAGAATGGTCCAAATGGTCGTGATATAACAGCTATGTACACCAACATACAGTATATGCAGCAAACTCATCAGTACTTCCCCACCCCTTCTCTCTCACTCCTCTCCAATCACCTCAGAAATAGCCACCATCACAGATTGTCCGAGTCACCACCTAATACAAAAACATCCATTAATTCACTTATGAGCTATGGGCTAGAAAACACAAGTCCTGGCAGCGATCTTAAGCAAACTACATAAAATAATAGGAACAATAATTCTTTAAAAGATAGGACTTAATTGTTGTGTCTCTGTACTCTGGTCTTGAGAATTATCTGAAGTAGCAGAGAACTGATCTAAAAATCTTGCAATGTGTTAGTAATTTTTACATCTGACGTATTTGCTTTTATTTTTCCCGAACTATTGAAACTAGTTAGAAGAATTTCAGAATACGAGCAAGATATTGACAGCCTGAAAAAGAGACAAAACTTTCTTCATAAATGGTGTTCACTTTTGATTCTGAAACGAAACAAAAACACAACCTCTCTCCCAAACTAACAACCATATCTTTGAACAGACTTTATAAAGTGAAAAGTATACAAATAGCATTGATTTTTCTAGCATTATCATAATACTATTATCAACAGATTAACCACCAAAAAAAAAGAAGGTAAATAAACAAAATTTAAAAAATAAAATAGCGCCAGGGGGTATAATAATAATCTACAGCCCCTCAAAAAGAATAGAAAAAAACATTCATTTTTGTGCCCTCTAAACAGACTAAAACAATTCAAATATCAAAGTACAAATAAAAAAAAAATCTCCCTTTAGACTTAACTGAAAAGGTGTGCAAGTAAGGACAAGTGGACCACAAAAAGAAAAATATAGCAAAATCTTTGCCAGGACAACACAGCAGCGAGCATTTATTGTCCTTTCACTCAAGAACATCAAGAGCAGACAACTCACCACAAAGGTATGCACACACAGGAGGAACCATGGCTATTAACAGACGACCAAAACTCGACAGTGTCAATAGGAAGGAAAACTAACACTTCCGTAATAAATACCCCCTACAGACTTTATTCAAAGGGTTATAAAATGACCCTCGAACCAGGAACTGACGTTGGAGTGTTTAACAAAACAAAAAAGCATTATGGTATCCATTCAGCAACAATACAAAATACTGGTACAAAAAGTTTCTTGGGATAAAATGACCATACAATTGGGGATAACTTATGTGTGTTTACAAAGACTACTTTTCATACAGTAACCCCCAGTCAGTATCTACCGCTAACGCCCACAAACAAGGGAAACAGAATCCTTTAAAATACAAATATACAAAAACTATATGAACTATTTGAATTAATTCACACAGACTTGCACTGCAATCTCGAGACATCTCCTCTCTTCCCCGGACTCTCAAAAGCAGTAATTCATTGATTTTAAAAAATGTTCTATGAATGCATTTAATAAAATCTCATTGAGATTGATTTTCTTTTTAAAAAAGGGATGAAAAAATTGCTGGCATTGTAATATATCTGCATCAAAATCACAAGTAAAAACAAAAGCATTTACAGTACGGAGCATGAAGATGCAGTCTTTTTTTTTTCTCTTCTGTACAAAAAAAATAAATGAAGTTTCACTTAAAGCACGAGACAACATTGAAAGGTTATATGTATCAAATCATCAATGGAATAGCAGTAAATATCCTCTGTACAATATACACATATCCATACTTAGAAAAAAAACCCCATAACAATCAGTTTTGACTAGCTGTACAGCAAACAAGTTTTCATGGGAAGGGGAGGAACATGCTGATTAAGAACTGATATATTTCCATACTATAATATGAACATGTCTGAAACATAGTGATATTATAACACAAGAAGACAGTGCAAAAACGTTGTGTCACGGCCTCAATACCAGTGCACAACACTATACAGAAAAACACGAGGAAAAAAACATCACTGAGGTTTGCTGATCCATGTGCCAAGATGAGAACAAAGATTTCTCTTCGTAACGAGAACTGACATGGGTTCCGAGATGAGTGAATGAAATTGCTTTCTGTGGCGCATCACAGTAAAATCTTTGGTAAAATTTGTCGATACATCTAGCGATAGGAGGGGGAGAAATCTGTGTCAACAAGCTGAGGGCAACGGTAGCCAATGTAAGGACCCCAAGTGCACCAATACCAACAAGAGTTCCCCCAAGGGGTCTGAAGACAGATGAGGAGCACACCACATTGCTTGTGAACTGCACCCTTACATACTCACACAACAGAACGCCTAAAATTGTATCAAAACATTGTCAAAATTGCCAAAAGTATGGCTGGGAATACTCTCCCTCTTCACAGACCTGACATCTACTGCTGCTATTTTAGATTTACAAATACTGAACCATACAGTACCTAGAAGAAAAAAAAGAAAGTCTGGGTGAGGGTGTGCTTTAAGTCCTTCCAATTTCCTCTTTTTTCACTTCCCAAATTCTATACATCAATTTCAGATTCCTATTGAAAACTACATTACTTCAGGTCACATTAATAAGTTTTAAGTGAACTGATGGTGACTTAAAATTAAAATTTTGCAGCTCTCATTTTTTTGTTCATAGAACCAGTCAACTGGTGTGTGTGTGTGTGCCTGCTGGAAAATGAAATTCCACAAAGCAGATGTCTGGGTTGTCATCTAGTGGAAACAACACAAGACTAAGAACACACATTGGAATCCAAACAGGCTTTCAAAGAGTTCCAGCACACTTCAAGATGAAATGGGAGCTTTTATGAGCAAAAAAAAAAAAAGGCCATGTGATCTTTGGTCCTCAAAAGAAACAAGTCTACCTAGGTATAGTGTTTACATATTTGTGCAGAATATAATATTATCACGAGAACAAAGTCCATGGAATTTCCCCCCTGTACATAAAATAAATATTTGATCTTTTCGCCAAACTCCTACTCATGTGTATACATTGTGCAAAGAGTGTGGACTAATCTCAGCCATTAAAGGAGGATTTTCTTTCATGCATGCGAGTGGATGGAGGATGCCACTGATTGGTCCATCTTTTCTTTACTCCTTTTGTTTCAGTCTGTTGATCTTTGTTTTTCCCTGCACTAAATGGCAGATGTGTCCATCTGCTTCCCTGTCATGCAACAAAGCCACAGAATGCAGCGGTTCAGACAATATCTCTGGCAATTATTTTGATAATAATAATAATAATCTATTTTCAGTTTGGTTCATACTACCCACCAGAGTCTGGGAGGCTCACAAATGACTAAAAATGAACTACCTCTACCAAACCTCACTGATTTTTACACATACAGAGATTATACAAATGTTTGCTGTGTGCTTGATGTCTTGTCACTTACACAAAAAATTTACCCAACACACAGCACATGAGAAGATGTAAAGAGACGACTTACAATAGCACAGAGCTGCCTCAGACAAATTTAGTCATAAACACTGAACCAAAGGTATCGGACAAGACCAGGCCATCAGATGTAGGTGTCTTTAAACATTGTCCAAAAACAGACGAGAGTACCTTTTTTTTCTTTCTTTTTTAATATCAAAAAGTTACATGTACAGGGCAGCTGCTGCTTCTATGAAATGTTCACAACATTATCTATTTTACCATTTTACCACAGAGGGGCGAGACAACGTATAAAGGCTGAAGACGTCACACCCCAGGTCTGAAACAAGAAACATTCATGATAAGAAAACAATCACACAATAGAATCGAGGACCTTTCTGAATCTGGTCGAGTCATCCGAGCACCCGTAACTCTAGCATCACTGGCCCATAAACAGGTGGGAGTCTTTTCAAACATGTGTGATGAGTGAGGAGAAGGTTTACTGTCTTGTCAATAAATTATCCAGGCTGTAGACCTCTATACATTAGGCTCAAATGTACTATACAATATATATGGACTGGCTCTTTGCTGCAAGGCAAAACATCGCAACCTGATGAGGGTTGTGATTTAAAGGGGCTGCAAGTGAGGGGACACTTGCTCAGGCTACAAAAAGGACAATATGTCTGTGGTCTCTATGCATCTCCTGTCATTCTGCTTGTCATACTGCAAGATTACTACAGCTTTCTTCTCCTCTCAATCCAAAGCAACATCCTGCTCCCTAATGATACTACGTTTCATTTGACATCCCAGAGGAAACGCTTTTGTTCTTTTATGATTCTCTTTGAGTGTCGGAATTCAATGTTCTATTTGTCAGCATTCTTATCTGAAAACTCAATGATCAGGAAATATTTCCAAGGGAAGTTCTCCCTTCCTCAACAATACGATGTCACTCTTTTTGACAGGCAGCAAATATCAGTACACTGACAACAGGGCCAGCAGACTAGAACTCAGTTCCGAAACTCGTGGCAGCTGAGGGAGCTTGGGAGGGTGCTTGAGAAGGTGTGGGAGAGAGAAAAGGGGGGGGGGGGGAGAGAGAGAGAGAGAGAGAGAGAGAGAGAGAGAGAGAGAGAGAGAGAGAGAGAGAGAGAGAGAGAGAGAGAGAGAGAGAGAGAGAAGAGAGAAGAGAGAGAGAAGAGAGAAAGGACACAAAAGAGGAAGAGCGAGTACCTCAGCAAACAGCAAGTCAGTCAGGGCAGAGGCTGGGTAGAGTGTAAGGGTCACAACCCACAGGCCACCACCAGCAGAACAACAGGACGGGTGTTGTTGAACTGTTCCCTTTGACTTATCTCCTCCTACTCCTCTCACCTGAACACATACATCAGTGCTCACAAGCTGTAGAGAAAACTTCATGTCCATGCCCCCCTGTCCATGTCAAGAACAAAAGTGTCATCACAGTCTGTTCACACCACCACATCATTATCCGCAGGCAGAAACACACACACACACGCATATATAGCGCTCAGTAAGTCCAGCAAGGTGAAGGCTGTACGTGTCTGTGTGGAAGAGAACCAATCGGAAGCCTCTCCTTTGATTCTGCACATTTGTGGACTTGCGCTTCTCATAGCACGGATTCAGCACTTTCTACTGAAATGCTTCAGGGACACAAGACGCTCGTTCTCTCCAGCCATGGCTGTGATTGTGGCTGTCAGGCCCATCGGCACACACAAGACAAGAGCAGATGGAAACCGATGCACTGAAGATATACAGGTCTCCACAATGGGCACCAGCTTTCCATTCTTCTCTCTCTCTCTTTCTCTCCACTTCCATTCACATCCTGTATATGAGTGAAAGACCAGTGGGTGAATTTCCCCGCTCCGCAGGGACAAACAGATCAGTCTGTGTCTTGTGCGACGCTCACACGAAAGCGTTGAGGGCATGGTATAGCTGCATGAGCACCACAAAGTGCACTGGCAGGCAAGAGCGGCGGTCGTTGAGCACAGGGTCAAAGGTCAGCCAGGAGAGGGCGTTGTAGTTTTCCAACACATACCTGGTGGGGTGACCAAAAAATTATTTAATTTACAATTCTCAATGAGACAGGATATTGAAATCATAGAACTTTTTTCCAAAAATTTAAAAAAAATACCGTAAGCCTAACAGAGCTCTACAAAACTTTAAGGGCTAGCCATCATCTTACGATGGAAATAATTTCATAACTGTTGCAAGAAAAAAAGAACATCTCTCTTAGGCCTTCCTTTACTGGGCAAGTAAAACTCAGTGGAGTAAATTTTTGTTCTTACAACCTCGACAATGTTCTCTACTTGAGATAAAAATCTGTCACTTTGTCAAGAATTCCACACGAGTGGTGGCTTACAAGACTGGCGCACGTCTACAAGACAAAATGAAAACATTTAAAATGAAAGGTTAGGTACCTGAGCACATCACAAGTCATGTGTGAGTCCAGGGCGTGCGGCTTGCTCCTGTTGTCGGTCTTGTGCAGGAAGTCGTCGTGTTTGGAGGACTCGTTGATGTGCAGAGCAGACTGAGAGACCACAGAAGAGAAATAATAACAGATTAATAGACTGCATTTACAAGGCACAAAGTCTTCTTGAAAAAAGACTCTATGCACTCAACAATTTATCAATATTACCCAACAGATCTTGGTTCATTCCCCAGCATTGTCAATTTTTTGGAAGCATTCACAGGTCAGAAATCAGTGACACGAAGCCCAAAAATATTCATCAACTGCCTCTCCTATCAATTCGACAGTAAAATGGCTTTCTCTCTGTGGGGATACTTTATAATACTGCCAACTTTTCAAATGATATATTCACTAATGGCTGATGAATAAGAATAGCTAGTCTGCAGGGCGACACTTTTACGAAATAAAGACTTTTTATGTTCGGCAGATAGCAGCATTTAGGACATACCGACTTCAATTCATTTAGCAAGACAAACAGAAATAACCCAACCCAACACCACCCAAAAAATAAAACTGCAAAAATAAACATTTACACAAAACCTCACAATTTACGCAAAAAATCAACAGACAAGAGACATGATGCATTCAATCACAGATTTCACCAAAAAAAACAACAGCAAACCCACACCAATATGAGATGAGGTGAACAGTAGTATATATGCGGCAGCCTTACCTTGAAGACATGAGGATTGGTAAACTCATTCTCCGGGCAGGCTGACCAAAACCACTTGGGCAGTGGGCCCGGTGGGGCAGTGGAGATGTAGTAGCCCATGGCCAGGGGCTGCTGGAGGAGGTTCACATCGTCCTGGGGGTCCAGCAGGTTCTCCGTCAGGCTCTGTGCACACAACACAATGCAACCTTGTCAGCAAACAATCAAGTCCATAGGTACAACCAGTAGGGTTAATAACAAGCAAAGCCCTTTAATGCAATTACTAGAAGAATACCATTTTTTAAAAACAGCCTCTACCATAACATCAGCATTTACAAGGAATCAGCTAAAAATCTACCAAAACTCCTTAATAAAGTAATTTGACTAATAGCATGGAAATTTCTTTCAATGTGTGGCTACAGGTTTTAAGTCCACCCTGACAGCCCACTTCAAAGAACACCCTGTTTGGGATTCAAATCACAACCATCCGCACAGTAGTCTAGCATGTGCCCCCATGACGATTCTCAGCACATTAGAAAAGAACAGCATTGCGTTACAAAACATTTCCATAAGCCAATTCAAGAAAAAAACATGAACAAGTGTTTTGCAAATTTTCACCCAAACTTTTGTGTAAGTGACAGATCAATGTGTCTGGCTGGAGGTGGCTGAAGAAGGTGCAACTACTTACGGCTGAAGGCCCATTTGTCTTTGAGAACGGCCTGTTGGTGTTGCTTGTGGGTGACACCGGAGGGCTGGTGGTCGGCGCGTCAAAGTTGTCGCCAAATATGTCCAGGAAGCCCCCCATGTCCTCCCCCATTTGGTTGATGTCGGAGAAAACATCATCTAGTTCTAAATGAGAGGTGAAGTCGTTCTGGGGGTCCTGCTGCAGAGGGTTGGCATTCACCTGTTGTAGCAAAAAGACAAATGTAAAGCTTGAAGAGGTTACAGTTGCTAACAGTATTCTTAATTCATAAAGGGTGCAAAAAAGATATTTTAAACATATCTTTTAAACCTTTCTATTCAAATGAGTATAACTCAGCCCGACACTTGCACTCTAGATAAAGCACAAGTTTTAAGTGGATATATCAGACTTATGGTTACCAGGGGGGGGAAAAATATTAAAGTACCATAAGATGATTCAATCTCTAAAATAAGCTTCCTAAAACAATCAAATCATGTTTTAATAGCTATTCCCACAGGCAGAGACAGCAGTAATTGGTTTTGTTTTGCTTTTAGAATAACCTGTGCTCATACTGTGAGTGAAGTGTACACCATACATTACTCACTATAGAAAAATTATCAACCTGTAATATTTACGTCGTTAATGACATATTTTCTTAGAATGTAAAATAGAAGAGTGAATTATCTTGTAAATAATCTATAAAATCTTCGATACAAATCAAGACAGATGTTTAATAACGTAAGTCGATTTCTAAAGAATGTCTTGTTCAGAAACGAGTCCTAAACATCTATAATTAATGCAGATAGCTGACCTGAGCGGTGGCAGAAGTGGGGAAGACCAGAATGTGGGTCACGCTGGCATCACGAGGTGTCTGTAATGGAATGCTGCTGCTCTGTTTCTCCTCCTGTTTCATAGCATCAACCACCACCTGCACGGAGAGAGTCATGGAATTGTATGTATGTTATCCGGTGAAAATCTGCACAGAGTTATTCTGAAAATCTCACAAGACACAATGTTTGAACAAATTCCAAAAGGCTCCACATTACAAAATATACATTAAAACAGAAACCATTTCATCACATTTTCCCCATAACAAAGAACTCCCGAACTTACACAACAGCATATCAGTCACAAAATTTTCATAAGCCATCCATCACAAGTGAAGAAAAAAGAAGACAAACCTGGAAGCTAGGATGTGTTTCCATGGATACGAGACAAGCACTCAGGACACAGGGCACCTCAGTGGGTCCCATGACGGAGCACTGACCACACATCTCCTTCAAGCGCCGCGAGGCACTCTGTAGGTTCTTCTTGCTCAGTAGACCAGACCAGCCTGGGGGATAGGAAGAGGAAACAAAAGGATAAAAACCCCACTTTCAATCTTACAAGAACAACTGAAGACACTGGCAAGACTGCTGACAACTTGCAAACTATCAGCCCCAAAGGTAAACATTACAGATTTACAAAAATAAAAAAAAATTCATATATACTTAAACACCCAAATAAACACACACACACACAAAGCACCTTATCAAAAGTTTTATTTGACACTGCCAGCTTATTCCCTACATACAAATGACTACAGAAAAACATGGCTACTTTCATAATTCACCCTCTTCATTCCTTACAACAGTCTTTTTCAGAACTGTAATTACACATCTGCAGTACAGAATGAGTTCACTTATTTTTTTAATAAAAAAAAAAAAGCCAAGACACCCCAAGGGGTCCCATTTACAAAACTACACAAAAAGACCTGTGAAGACTAAAAAATATAGCACAGTTTACCTTTGAGTTCTCCATGTCCCATGCGTCCGAACCGACCAATCACAAGACGGGATGGGTGAGACGTGAGGGCGACAACCCCTAAAATGAAGTCCCACAGTTTCTGCAGACCAGGGCGCCGAGCTGAGGCCTTTTTCCTACGATTCCTGCAAAAATAAAAGTGTGCATTGTCAGCAGGAAAAAATAGGAAGTGCATATGTCGGTTGAAGTCCCTAATTTTTAAGTCTTTCAATGCATGTTTCTCCCCCCCCCAAAGAGATAAAAACGGAATAACAATGAGGCAACACAAGCAGCTATTTATTCATCATTTTAGTTCCCATAATAATTCAATCTTTTTAAAACGATTTAACAACTAAACAATTCTAGAAACCAGTAAAGGCTCATAATATGGTGGGATAAAAGTGAGTCGTATAAACTTACTCTGAGGACAGCACATGCAGGGACTCCGAATGCATCCTCTGAACACAATCTTATACCACCAAAGAGCCATAACAAAAAAACAAAAAAAAGTGAAATGCATTCATTCATAATCAACACACAATTCCGATGCTGTAAACACAAAGCAAGACAAAATCTTTAAGAGCTTACACTTCAGCTTGAAAAGCATGACCTACCTGTTGGGAATCTCAATGTTGATGGTACTGTGCTCCATGAGCTCTCCCCGGTCGTCAGTGCAGACGGCCATCAACCACCTCTGGTCCTCCGACAGGCAGTAGCCACAGAATAGCACCGTCTGCTGGTCTGTCTTGGCCTCCATGATCTGGTTCTGCCGAGACTTGGTCGAAGCAAGGATGAAAGGAGGACTGTATAGCCTTAAGTTTTCCGCCTGAAATGTTCCAAGTCACATATGAGAATTTCTAGATTCATTTCAAACTGTGACAGATTTGTATAGAAGACCGCTGGACGAGGCACATAAAGTCTCTTTATACAATGAGAAGGTGATTATCTTTATTGTGTTTTTTTTTTCTCATCATGCAGCTTTCTTCAACGTATTTCCACTGCAGCTAGTTGTTGTTAGTTGTTTTTTTCCCTTTCTTTCCCTTAAAAATTCAGTTTAAAGCATGAATTCTGCAAAAGCGGGAGTAGGTTAAGAAACAACCATAGAGGAAAAGACTTTCAACTTGCGAAATGTATTTGTTCAAAGATATGAACATTTCTTTTACACCAGCGGGTGTAGGGGGGGGGGATCAAGACCCCTATCTGCTATACAAGGATATACATAACTTGCCCTGTGACATTCCATCACTTCATCTCAGTTTATGGTAGGTATGGTATGGATTTTCAAATCATTTTGCGGCCCTTTCAATTCTGCAAGGATGTTTATGAAGAGGGATCCAAAGGACAGAGCCAAGAGGGTAGAGGAGTGTGAGAACTGCTCAACCAACAAAGGTTAAGAACATCTCCTAAGATTTAAGAACCAGTGTCATCTGTACTGAAGTTAAGCATGATACCAACTAAGCTATCTTTGCATTCTCTTTAGTCCACAGAAGTACTTACCGCCTTCCTCTTCATAATTTCCTCAGCGGCAGCAGCAGGTCCAAAGCCTGTGAGGGACCTCCCCATGACGCTGTGTCCAAGCGTCCACTTAGAAGCAGTGAACACAGAGAAGGCAATGGACTTGAGAATCTGCAGCTTGCTGGCACTTTCTTTGTGCTCCAGGATGGTCCGCAGGGGGATCAGCTAACAAAAACAAACAAAAAATCATTTCAGCCACAACTGAACTGTAAACATTGGTCATTACTTAAAATATCGTCATGATAATTAACAAGTTTTTCCCCTCTGACTGTCACATAGAACTTCTTAGTAATAAAGCAGAAATTATTTACCAGAAACATTGAAATTTGCTAAGGCATATGGCTTTTCACATTGACAAATTGTCAAGACACGGGCAAATTCATATGCTGTCCATGTGGCAATAATCAATAGAAATTCCATGAGGACAGGATAAATTTAATTAAGAAAACTCATACCAGTCTCAGAGAGGAAGATAATGCCTCTTGCAAATATAAAACACAAAGCATGCCTTTCTATTATAAAAAAACAATAATACATTTTTAAGCATTCCTTTCTCCAAATCAAAAAGAAAAACCATTAACCACAAAGTGTTACTCACCTGCAAGCTCAGATTACTGGCCAGGTGGTCTGGCAAGACCATCTGCTGGTAACAGCGCAGCAAGCCAATCATGGCCATCCTAGAGATGGGGTCGCTGTCGTGGCCATAGGAGAATGGGTCCACCAGATAGACCACTATGCCTGGGGAGGAGCCGTTGTCTTCTGTGCCATCAGAGCCATCATGCTGTCCATCCTTGTGCTGTTGACCACCATCTCCTTGACCGTCTAAAAAGATTTTGTAAAAAAAAAAATTAAAGTTCACAATAATCATTTAAAAAACAACCTTCACATTCCTTTACTTCATGTTTTAAAAAACCCAAAGTAAACCCCTTAATGTTATTATATTTTAAATTTAGCTAAAGTAATAATAAGTATTTCAAAGACATAATTTCCCCCTGTAAGAGGTGAAGGTTACTCTGACCCATACAAAAGAGGACTGTCTTTAGCATTCTTTTCACTAAATAAAACTATCGTACATTCTACATAAAACAGACCCCCCCCCCCGAAAACCAACAAATGGTTAGAAAAAAACCCTTTGTTCTGTTGTTACAAATCCACCAGTAAAAATCAATCCCTACCAAAAAGTACTCCCAAGATGGAGTCAAAGTTACAGAAAACTTTCCTGCATTCTGAGTTCACAATACAATAACAGGGTGATAAGTTGTAAGGAGGGCAGGACGACCTCACCTTTCCCATCATCTCCTAGGTTCCCCTGAGAGTTGGGCCCACCACCAGCCCCCGAGTTCATCTGACTGTCTGGAGTGGCTGGCCGAGTGCTGCCCGGTGCTGGCTCAGGCATCTTGAACTGGGCCTTGTGTGAGCTGCTAGAGCCCTGGTCAAACATGCTCTTGTCCAGGTTGGGTGCAGACAGAATGGGAGCTGCAGATGGAGAGAAACGACTATGTCTATACTCATACCATTACTAAAATGTCAGAGAAACTCAAACAACAATGCTATATTACTGACAAACTGGCATTTGTGATGCAATGGTTGGGCTCTTCATCATTCAGTAGGTGTGGGATCTTGTATCCCACTCAGTCCTGGTTGGCTCCCATAAGCAGTGACAAAGCGTCCCCATCCCAAATTACCTAAATTGTGCTGTAGAAACATCACACTGACAGTTGGGGTAAGACAAAAGTAACACTGAAAAAAAAAAGAAAGTAAAAAAGAACTGCCCACACAAGAACAGTGCCCACACGAAGGCACCTGAACATTTTCTCCTCCTCCATGGAGTAGAGTAATTGCTTTCCTTTCCACTTTGTTTGAGAGAGTAGGCACAGATAGCCACAAAAGCAATCACACTTTCATTATCCTCATGATTTATTGTACACTCAAGTGCGTGATTTGATAGTCTACTTTGACAGAAAGCCAATCATTACAGCAGTGCACTTGAGAATACTTGACGATATAAAATAATACCAGAAAAATGATGGAAAGAGCTTACTTTTCATCAAAAAACAAAATACAATTTTGTTTCCCACAAATTACAAAATACCTTACTCGTCAAAGGAGAAGTACCTCAATACTGATTCAGTTATGTAGCAACTATAGGAAACCACTCACCAAGATGATGCTTGCAAACCTGGGCGTAGAGTTTCAGTTTTGATGCAACACTAGAATCACCTGTAGAGACATCAAGAATGTATTAACACCTCAGCTTGTAAATAGATAGGAAAATGTCAATACAAGCACTGATGAGAACTCATGAAAGGAAAGTTCTTCAAAATTTTTACCATCAAAATTACAGCTGTTTTCAATAAAGAAAAATAACTTGATGAATTTTTCAAATAGTTACACACCTTTATACTTGCCATTTACCTACGATTCAAGAAATAACCTACTGTCCAAAAATTAAAAAACAATCTGAAACAAACTATCTGATTGCACAAAGGCAGCAATGCATGAATGAACATGAAACATTTTTCTCTATTGTTGAACTCAAATGAAATAAAACTAGTGTGCCACATGTCCAAGTGTGATCGTCTTGAAGGGGATCAACAGTATTTCCCAATGCTGTTGCTCTTTAACAACATCATTAGGGTAATGGTTATGCTTTTCATCTCCGTGCGTGCAATTCTAGAGGTGGGAAGTAATTTTATAGTGTATTTATATATTTTCCTGGGATTCTGGAATCCACTCAGCCTGGACGGAATCTGACAGGCAGGTTAAATCAGCTTGCCACCATAACTCTTTAAACCCCATCGGACCGGCAGTAATAACCCTAATCCCATCGGACGCTGGGAGTGTCCGATACCAGTGACAACTGTTTTGTTTTATTTAGTGCTACTGTTTGCTTGTTTTTCAAAACTATTCCCAATCCAAGTTTTTTAAACTAATGAATAAGCCTTTGTTGCCGCCGTTTAGAAGTTGGAGGCAGGCTTTTGGGGTTATAATGAGACATAGTGCACCAAATTTAGGTGACTGCAGAAAAGACTCTGGGAAACGGTGGAAAAAACTCAGGGTTCAGAGAGTTATGAATTTAAGTTGTGTTGATAAGGCTGCAAAACATATATATAAAAATTGAAATTATAAGCTCCCAGAAACATACCCAGCATGGTGAACCACTCGTCCATAGGCTCGTCCATCAACCGGGCCGCAGCACTCCGGCCCACGCGCAGCACCCCGTCGCGCAGCACTTTGCTGATGGCGCAGTGTCGACCCAGCCGGCACATCTCGTACACTGTGCTCAGCTCCTTGAAGAAGGAGACCACGTGCTTGAGCACCATCTCATTGTCAGGGGCAACCACCACATACAAAACGTCTCGCATGCGTCCATAGGGCTCGAGGAACTGCTTGTCCTGTGCAGACAAAATAGGAAATTTGAGTAGTTTTCGTATGAAGATATAAAGACAGGTGTCAACAGTCCCTTAGAGCTGGGAACGAGCAAGGTGGACTGACAGACAAAAAAAAAAAAAAAATAGAAGGTAAAGAAGTAGGACATTATAATTACACTGCGCAAGACAGCCACTGTTTTCTTCCAATAACAACAGACAATTTTCACTGTATACTGACACACACACAAAAACTAAACCCCCCCCCCCCCCCCCCAATGAAAACCTCACTACTACTGACAACAATACATGAACCCTGTCATACTTTTGTTGCAAATTGCAATTTCTTCATCGTTGGATCATGTTCTGGGGTTTTACCGTATGTACCTGGCGCACTTAACCATTACTCCTCAGCCCACTCAGAAAGCAGTGGTGCAAATCTAGTAGTTCACACAATGAAATTTCAGCACAAAAGTCATACGAGATTGAGGGGAGGGCGCACGCCAAGGCTCAAAAGACGATTATTCAAAACTGACAGCACTTACCACGACCGGCCAGCTCGTGAAAGTCTTTCCAGCTGATAGGTCCCTGCAGCTTGTAGGTGTTCTCCCAGAGCCGTGTGACGCGCTTGTTCTGGATGGCGTTCTGCAGGATGGGGTGCAGTGACTTCAGACACTGGATCATGTCCTGGGAGTTGCTGGGCACACAGCTGGCACCTGACAATAGATAAATGGAGAGTTGCTGAGAATTCAGAGAGAGAAAAAACTCATCAACTTGACAAGAAAAATATATCATTGATGCTGATAGAAAAAATAAGGACTTCGTTTTACCATGTTTTAAATAGCCAGCGAAAGAAATTGGAGTTAAGCACTCAATTTTCTTGTGACAGCAAAGATATGCTACAATGACTTCAGTTTGCTTCTGTCGTAAGAAAGCCTGGGACCACAAATGACTATATTCATAATGAAAACACAAAAACCCTCCCATAAATGGTCATGTAAGAAGCAACTGGGAAGACTAGATTATGTTAGTTTTAACTACATAATCATACTACAAACTACAGCTTAATTCTTTATTTAAAACTCTCAATCTCCAGAGAAACAATGACTTTATAGGAATGTGCCCTTCTCGAATGCAAAGCAAGCCGTTTCACACCAACCACAAAGTCATAAAAACTATAAAAACCAGTTAAAACTACTAGTTAACAATATCACAGGCAACAGAACTTTGCAACCAATTAGATGACAGAAAGACCAAGTAGTAAGTCCTCAGTCACATGAGTGGATACTTACATGCTGGAAGAACAGACAAAAAGCCGACACACAGGCAAAAAAACTCACCCCTGAGGTAAGGCCACTTGTGTAGACAGTTTGCCTTGGGGGCGTGATCTTCAAACCTATTGGAGAAGCAGTGGTCCATGGCCACTTCCAGGGCTTGGCACACCACATCGTTGGCATCTAGGGAACACACCCACACAATATCACACATTAACACTCAGAATCTCATACCCAGGTTATACTTGGGCAATTAAAATTTATCAAGAACCAATAAAGAAAGAACCTACATTTGGCATAGTACATGTACGTAACTCTTCAGAATCTTTTTAGATAAAGAAATTTCTGTTTTGATGTAAAGACTAATTTAGTGATGTATATTTAGATTTCGTATCAATAGAGAGAGCCCCCAACCCCCCAAATCTCCTTTTCCATCTTTATAATCAACACACAGGATGACTCCCTGTCACCTACCCCTGATTTGCAACAGATCTATAGAGCTGGTCTGGTAGTTGGTGTCTGCAGCCATGCTGAGTGTGCTGAGGTGGTGGCTACCCACACAAGACAGGAATGGGGAGGCGTACTGATCTAACAGCTGCTGTAGAACCTGAAAGAAGTTTCCATAAGATAAAAAATAATTACAAAACAGCTTCATAAAAACCATCAAAGTTTGGTTTCTGAAACACAAAGCCAGGACAAAGCACTGAGAATCTATTTGTTATTCAAACTATTTACAAAAAATCAATCATGCTTAACGGGAGGAGCTACCCTCGAGGACCATTTTCTATGTTTGTTGCCCAAGATCAAATCTAAGTACACATATAAGTTAGGCATTGTAAAATCTCTTGATACGCAAATTAATTTTGGCATAGTTACAGCAAGTGCTATGGAAACGGCCGCCATCTTGAAAATAAACAATGGAATTTCAAATCCCAAAGGCTTTCTTATTTACTTACCAAAATTGGCAAATTTGGTGAGAGTATACTTGAACCAGACCCTATCAGAGTAACAGCAAGTTTTTTCAATGAGTGCGAAAGAAAAAAAAGTGAGAACTTTCCCAAAGTACAAAAATTTTTTCTTCTAAATTTAGGTTGCATAATCGCTTGCCAATGGAAAAGTGTTATTGTTTTCGCAAATATCCCTCCGAAGTTTCATGTCAAAAGGACGAAAACTTAAGGAAGGAGTAGGGGGAAAAAAAACAAAAAAAAAAAACAACTTTAACTCAAATATGAGTGACAGTACAGAGAGAACCAATAACACCCCAATTCCACTGGTTAATAACAAAACCACAGGGGGAAAAAAAAATGAAAAACAAGTTCTATCTTAAAAATCCATCACTTGTTCATGCAAAAGGGAATGCAATTTCCTCCCCTCCTTATTTATCGAGCAGACTCACCTGAGGGTTTAAGTCTTCTGTCCGAGAAGAAGCGTCTCCACTGGCCTTGGGGGAGTTGGGCTGGGCCAGCGGCGGCTTGCGCACCTCATAACGGTCGTGGCGATAACCAGTGATCTCCACCTCGTCCTCGTAGAAGAGGCCAGAGTCATAGCCAAAGCGACGATTGATGGCCGCGCTGAAAGCACAGGTACACTTGTACCCTGAGGATGAGCCCTTGCTGGTATCTGGGAGGTACACACTCACATCGCTGCCTGGAGACACAAACAAGACGGAAGGCCCATTTAAGATTTAGCTTTAACTTACAGCAATATCAATTCTACATGAAAAAAAAAAAATGGACAGGACAGAAGAGTTAATTTATTTGAGGCTATTACATTTTTTCCCCAGTCATAGGTGAACGTGTTATTACTTCAGGACAAGTGCTAATAAACAAGTCCCACATGCCATTCCCCAGTCTACTCACCATTGATGTCTACATTGCACACACAGATGTTACAGCTGTCAAAATTGTGATCTTTGAAGAGGTTCAGGAAAGAGTCCGACAGTAACACATTCAACAACAAACTGTTGGCCTGCAAAGAAAAAATCAAAAACGTGAGTAAAAAGTATGTACGTAGACATCTTGAACATGCACATCTGTTGAAAGCTAACCAAACTATCAAATTCTATATTTTGTGTAGTCCAAGCTATGGTCACTTTTAAAATAATCTAAATTGTGTAAACAGCGGAGTAAAACAAAACTAGAACCCAACACTAAAGACGTGCACCTTAAGACATGAACACCACAAAAGAAGGAAAAAATAAATTTACCCACAAGATCATCTCTTTTTAGTTTTAGTAGAGGTTTTACGGCACTTGCAACTGCATATGGTCATATGAGCACCAAGGGATGGATGTCAACAGACAAGTCCTTACAGGGAATCAAACTTACTCTTCTCACCTCTCTAGCTTCAGCAGCACATAGTCTGTTTCGACTATCAAGGCACCCCGGAAATAGCGGGTCACAAGAATGTGACAAACATACAAAAGAAGTAGAGGAAAATGATGATAGTAAGGATTAGGAAAGAAAAAGCAGCAGTTCCCTGTTGTAGTTCAGGCACAATTATGAACATGACATTGTTACATAAGCCCATTTACAATTCTACAGTGCACTAGAACGAGAAATGTCCCCCCTTTAGGAAAGGCCTAAAGACACTTCAGTCAGTGGCACCGCCCCAGGTGGGGATAAGATCATCTCTGAAAAACAGAACGATATCAGAAATGAACACACACACACAAAAAAAAAGGGAAGAAAGAAAGAGAAGAAAAAAGAACTTTACGTATAAGAAATACACCTTTTACATACAACAACAAAAATTACCTCTGGCAGTTGACTATTGGTGCCATGGTTATCAATGGAATTGTTGGTTTTATTGAGGTAGGAGGAAGAGTTTGAGGCTGGTGAGGTCAGCTCGGCATAGCTCAAGGGCGTCCTCTGCTGACTGTTGTTGTAGATAGCTGGACTGGCATCTATGCCTGCCCCCGAGCCCACCGTGCGGATGGAGGAGATGTTCTCTACACTGGGTATGTTCACATAGTGGCTGCGGAGGGGATGGAGGGAAGGAGAGCATTTCGTGAACTTTCTGCCTTGAGAAAAGCACTAACCACAAAACGAATTTGTTTATTGGACAGAAAATATGCAAAACAACATAATGTAAACGTCAGTAAGTCTTGCTCCTTTGGACTCCTTACAAATAAACTGTTCCCCCATTATTTTGTGGCAGATGTTTAAATGACTTTATTACACAATGGCAATTTAAAAAATAAAAAAAACTATCACAAAATTCAGGAGCCTAAATGACATGTTGTCACTTTTAAAAACGATCAAAGGTGCCTTTAATAATTTTTTCTTTACAAAAAAAAATAATAAAAAAAAAAACCATTGAAAAAAATCTGAAATCGAAATCTGGTCTGGTTTTTGTTTGTTTTGGGATTATTATTTTTCCCCCCCCCATAAAAATAAGAGAAAGCAAGCATTTGTAACAAAAAGATCCAAGCAAGAGAGAGCAAGGAACAGCTGAGTGCTCACGTTCTATGAGCTTGCTGGACATCCATCATGGGCATGCTCATGTTCCACGAGGGTTTGTAGTCTTGCACAGTGGACACAGGTGACAGCTGACCACTGGGCAGTTCTACGGCAGAGTATTTGCTGGAGCCCACAGCCTCTATAGTCTGGGCGGGCACAAAGACATCGCACTGAAAATGGAACAAAGTACAGGTTATGCCACTTTCAGACACATCATTTTTTAGAATAATTTGTCACTTGACACCAATAAGTTATTAACAAAACAGCACATCATTGTGACACTTTTAAATAAGAGCCATAAAAAAACCCTGTTATAAGGATACACAAAAGCAAATTGCAAAAATATGGCACTTCCACTAATTCTTAAATCACATTATAAAAATGTTAGAGCTTTCTATGGTATTTCAGGGACACCGGAAATCAGTTGACCAGACTCTTTTTGTCTGGGCAGTAGGAATGGAACTCACCTTGACATTAGTAATAGGGTCCACCACAGAAGGAACTGAGCTCTCCACTGTGTTGTGAAAAGCCACTATCGAGCCACCAGTGAGCATGGCCTCGTTTGTGCTCTCTGTCATGGTCTCCGGCGAGTGAGATTTGTTCGTTTCGTGGGAAGGAGGCGTTGGGTACATGCGGGCCAGGTCCAAAGGTGCTGCAACATCAAAACATCAATACAGTTGAAAACCAGTGTTAAAGGTCTAGCAGTAATATGTTGAATAGCAGTCTAGTGAACTTTGTTCAGGAAACAATTGGCATCCTAGTTACTGGGCAAAACATATCATCTTAGAAAAATGAGAAACTCCCGTTGGAACTGCTGTACAAAGTGAATAAAAATCATTTGAATTAATTTTCCCCCAACGTAAGCAAATATATTCACTTCCCACAAACAAGATGATCATCCGAAAAGACAGAATTCCAAGACCTATGAAGTACATAATCCACGAACAATCCTTCACTTTGAAACTTATACATATCACTTTTCAAGTATACTCTTTAGTCACTGATTTTGTAGCGACTGACCTTTTCTGAATGCACATGCTAAAACAAGCATCCTCACCAGTGCAAAGTCACTAGATGTCAAACAACAAACAATGCGCATACTGTGTGAGAAAAGAGTCAGCAATGGTGTTTCAAAAGGTAATCAACTCACCCAAAGCACCAAGTGAACCATTGGGTATGCGTGTCAGTTTTGTCTGGTCATCTGTTGATTTACTGCCCACTCCAGAGTCCAAGGCCTGAAACACAAACAACCCAAAATGCATTCATTCCAACAACAAAATCATTCAGTTGCTGGAACAATAACAAATGTCCTCTGTACCCAATCAAGGTGAACATAAGACTTTAAAAATAGCATGTGAAAGAATGAACATTCTGGACAAGTGAAACAATGGAGACAAAACTGCACTAGAAAACATCGACAACCCTGCTTGAGAAACAGTAGCCAGCCAAGAGATCTGAACCATACCAGTTGATTTCTCCTTTTTTAAAAATACACTTTTGTCCAATTGTCAGCAACAGAAGGAGTAGCAAAATATTGCCACTGACAGATAAATAAAAATGTAAAGTAAACCTTTCCCAGTGGGGAAGGACTAAGTCCTCTACTCCTCTACTTTAAAGAATTTCACATCAACGATTTAAGAGAATAGTGAAAGAGACTGAAGACTGAGTAAAGAGAACATAAACACAACAATGGTCATCTAGAGCGGAGAAAGAGCAAGACAGATGGAAATAAACACCAGAAAGAAGGTAAAGAATAACCTACCAATGGTGCCCTCCAACCACCTGAAAAAGCCACACTAAGACATGGTTATATGAACAATAGGCGATAACTTACCCCACCATCCTCATCTTCCTCGGAGGAATCTGACTGGAAGATCTGCTGGAGGTCTTGCGCTATGCCCTTGACCCTCAGGTCCCGTTCCCTTGTCAGGCTGCCTCCGGGGGTCAGTGGAGAGGACAGCTGGGCCAAATCTGAGGACATAAGACACAGGAGTGCAAGTTAATAGTCCCTGAATAATACAGTACAGACACACAACACCAACACAGTGAAAATCAAACATTCATTTTGATTTGACTTGTCAATGTAGTTTACATCGAGGACAGAAGCCATAATATTTCGTTATTAGCTTTTCATAACAATAATGCTGATAGGGAGGAGGAGCTGACAATTCATCAACAATCTGTTTTTCTAAAAAGAAAAAGACAAGGAAAGAAAAGAAAAGGCAGTCTAAATGACGAGAGGTCATACTGAACAAATTCATTACATAGAACATTCAGAAAAACTTGTCAGGGACCAGAGAGAGAAACATTTCATCCTTGAAACAGGAGTTGGGCTTATTTGCTGACATCAACTGCCCTGATATTTCTAATCAAAGGCAACAAAATTTAAAATTGACGAAAACACTAAATCAAAGCACTGATGTGCAAGCTCTATCTCATTGTACAATTTTTTTTTTAAATAACAAAACAAAACAAAAAATTACAACAACAAAACAACCCCCCCCCCCAAAAAAAAACAACAACAACAACCCAACAACAACCCTCATGCAAGTACAACAACAGCATGCACACATCGACAATCCTCCCACGAACCACTGAAAACATGATATGTAACTCGGAAGCAAAAAACATTTCCAAGGATCAAAATTAGGGGCTTGAAGCTGAATCAGAATATCTACACCAAAAATTAGAGATGGGTTCCTTGCGTTTCCATTTCTCTCTTACTCCTACTCGATTTTCATTACACGGACTGACTTCCCAACAGACTTTAAAATTTTCAAGGGATACATAAAGCTGACAACACAACCAACACCCCCCCCCCCACACACACATCCATTCCTAAACCAGTTTCCCAAGAGGGACAAAGGGGAGAAGAGTAAAAATGACACACAGAGTTACAACAGCTATAGGTAAGAACGTGGAGAGCACCTTGCTCACCGTTGGTGGCCTCCTCCTTCACCGTCACAGGGTCCAGGTTACCTTGACGAGCTGCTGGTTGACTTTCCTCCTCCTAGGGAAAAAATCATCGAAACAATTGAACAGATCAGAAAAATTATGGCTTGTAAAAAATGTTCCAGTACGACAGAAACAAAGTATGGATTATGGGATGTTTGAGAGAGTATGCGGTGGTGCCAAAGGAAAGAGAATAGAGCAATGACACCTCCTCCCTAGTCTGAAGTGCGCAACGATAATACAGAACGGAAAAACAAAAAATGAAAGAAAGGTATTCTTGATCAGGCAATAAATTCACGAGCTAGAAAAATAAGGAAAAAAAAGGGTGAAGAAAGTTTTTTCCCCATTAAAAAAGAATAACATGTACAACATTTTAATATTAACGCAACCAGCCACACTGTTTTGTTTCTTTTCAACACAGCTGTGAAAAGCAAACACACACAGTACAAACAGCAGGCACACACGCATATTTTTACGAACACCCACACGACAAATACAAAAATTCAACCTGAAGAATGTTATTTGTAGCATTAAGTTATTTTCTTTAATAGCATGTTCGAAGAGAACATGTGTGCCTATGCCTCTCATAAAGCATTAACATATTAATGACCAGCCCTCCTTAAACTGGAAAACCATGGCTTCCTAAGATACTTTCTTTGAAAAAAAAAACTACCTCATTATTATGACTAAAATAGTTACCTTACAGTGCCAAGGAAACACCCCAAGAAATGCATGTACTTTTGTTTTGAGAATAACTTCTAAAGCCATCTGGATTTGAAAAAGACCCAATCAAACTGATTTGTAATAAAAGAATTTTTCAGTATGTTTGTCACTGGTTTCGAAGGAATATCTCCACTAACCACTTTGCCAAGGGGGGACGGGCGAGCCATTCCATCATCTCTTCCATCTCGACTCGGCCTTGACCTAGTGGTCAGTGTCTTGGGATCCTTGGAGGCCTCGTCAGAGAACTCGTAAGGGTCCGGGTCAGGTGGGGAGGGACTCCGCATCATGGGGGCCAAGCGGGAGTGGGAAGCAAAACTGGAGCTAGGGGAGATGAGGTCCCCAGACATACTGTCCCCCATGGACTCCAAGCGACATTTTTTCAGAGGTAGATTGATCCTGTAGGGAAGAAATTATGTTCATATTAACCAAATGTGCATATGGGAGCTGTTTTCAATGAATTTCTATTTTTGATTGATCCTTTATGAGCCCAACAGAAAGTTTCAAACTTTGGAACCACCCACAGAAATATTCGGACAATAGATTCTCATTTATGAAAAAGTAAATGCAAATTTTAACAACGAATAAATAATGTAGTCTTGCTGACCTCTACTAAAACAACACAAAACAAAGATTTAAAAAAACAACCAAACCAAAACAACCTTCTAACACAAAGACACATTCATAAAATGTATGGCTAAAAGAAAAACTAGCTGGGAAGCAAAACCTGGAGACCGACTTTGGTAATTACATTTGAAAAGTTGTAGACCAAAGCAGAAAAAGAAAAATGCATCTCAGGGAAATGCCAATTCTTGAAAGACCCCCAACAAAAAGTTATAAGCCCAGTGTCTTGAAGGCATATATGTGAGGGAAGCTTCTGTTCCAATCTAACTTCATCTTTAAAAAAAAATTCAACAAAAACAGGGAGCTACACACTGATGACCAGCAATGATGAGTTAAAGTTTCATTAACTACTGTATGTTTGAACTCGTGTAAATATGCAAGTTGTAGTTGTTTTGAGTAGAGAGAAGCAATCCACATAATAACAGCCATTTAGTGAAGGGAGAAAGCAATACAGACAGAAAAAACAGATAGAAAACAGAAGTAAATGAACCAGTCAGTACCCTCCAACCACCCACATGCATGTATGTCATTGTGAATTTTTCCAACAGGCATCAACAAAATTGGGTGGGTATACATATGAATATATATGGTAAAAACCTGCTGTAACGGCCAACTTTCCAAGACAATCACCCGTAAAAACTAACAATTCCTACACTCCCCCTTGCCTTTGTAATATAATGACACTGTCCAAGAGAACCACCTGTCTCAGATGACATTTAACCTCGTAAATAGGAGGTTGTCTTGGAAAGGGTGAGCTGTATATAAATATATTGTATACTATTTTTCAAAACTTGCCATAAATTCAAGGTGTCAAAGTCGTAGAGAGAATCCACGGGCTGCTCCGAATCACTATCAGATCCTTTGGTGGGCAAGTGTGGCCTCTTCAAGTTCGACTCAAACACCCTCTCTTGCAGCTTGTCGCTGACCACCCGCTGCTGGTGCGAGTGCACCCAGTGGCTCACACTTTCCGTCTTGGTGGTAGTGGAGCTCCAGGAGAACTGCTGAGCCTCTCCCGGCACCACCACACCCACCACACCACCACCGGGCTTGGCTGCTGTTGCTGCAGTTGAGGAGGAGCAGGAGGGGTCCTCGCCGCCACCACCACCGCTACCACCACCTTTGGACAAGGCCTCCCCAAACAAGTTTGTTGTGGTTGCTGTTGCGTTCAGAGCACTAGCACCGCCCACCACCACTTCTGTGCCACCGGTGGTGGTGGTAATGCTGGGTACTGTCACTGTTGCCATTGACGACGAAATATTACTAGAATTATTATTACTACCGTTGTTGGTGCTGCCGAGAGCGTTAGGCAAAGTGGTGTTCACACTGATACTGCTGCCGTTTGCACTACCACTGTTGGCACCATTGCTGCCGTTGCCACCATTAGCTGCAGGTGCTGCCGCTGTGGCCGTTGCTGTGTGACCAGACTCACCGCTGCCAGCACCAGAACATCCCGCCACCGCAGTGGGGCAGCGGTTGTTACCATCCCCTGGTACTTTGCTGGGCGGGTGCGGGCTAAGCGTGGGCATGGTTGGGTCCATGGTGGTGGAGGAGGTTGGGGGTTGGGGCTCGTCCAGCGGCGATGGTGCCGAGTTAGGCGTGTCCACAGGGAGAACGCTGTCGTGCATCGGGGTGCTGCTGCGGCCCTGCGGCGTGGTGGTGCTGCTGTTGCTGCTGCTGCTGGCCATGGTGGTGGTGCCCGTGGGGCAGAAGGCCGGGTTTGGCTGGGTGGCAGGCAGGCTGTGCGCCATCATGCCCTCCACGTCAAACTGCAGCAGGTCGTCCATCTGGTGGCCACGGCGATGGAAGGGCACCGAGTTGCGACTGTGACGACTAAGCTGGCGCTCCAGTTTGTCTGGCTTCTCTCCCTTTCCGTGCTTCCCACCCAGAGCACCTTTACCCTGAGCTTTCTTGCGATGCCTGCGACAAATTTAGACAGCAAAAATGATGCATTATTTCACCAGTATGCCTACAAGAAATTATGCCAAAAATCTGCATTTAAGATAACCAAACAAAAAATGTTAGGCATAATAAACCCATCTTTGATAACACAAACAATATCATCTTTCATGCCAGCAGGCAGAACAATCGCATCCATGTGTGCAAAGAATAACACACAACACAACTGTGCTGTCTGAGGCCTTATACTGAGCAGTAGGTGAACACGCTCATGGCAGGGCTGGTCAGAGGACGCTCCACTGACCTTCGTGACCGGCCCTGGTTTGATAGGAATAAAGGAAGGAACAAACCACACCAGCTGACAACCCACTAAAGTTTCAAGCTCCAGGTCCCAAGAAAAACAAAAAAACTTCAATTTTAGCGGAAATTGTACAAATTTATTACCCCTTTTCTCTCTTTGCTATACCAGGCTAACCCATGCAGCAATGAAGGTGTGAAAATCTGTGCCAAATACAAAATTCAGTTGAAACAAAACCCCAACAACTATGTACCATCCATCACACAGAAAAACAGAGGTAAGAAAAAAAAAGTGGGAGTCCCATACTTGACACAGTTGCAGTTGACTTTACTGGCCGGGTCAGTGAAGTTCCATGTACCCACAGGCGACTGCTGGGAATGCTGCTGTCCCTCTTCCACATTGTTAGTGTCTGACATTCTGAAACACATGAGGGTAATGACTGTAATGATTGTAAACATTTTACATCCTGACTGACACAACTTAGACTTAGATCAATTTGGGAGTGGATGCTTAAACTCTGATTAGCAAGGGCAAACCCCAGCAAAGTATGATGCAACATCCCAGCAGACAAACTGAGATCCTCAACGGAAAAAATTTTCTCACATGGGATTCAAACTCACATCTGTGACTAACAGAGAATTGGACAAACCTGTTTTGAATTTTTATCTGTTTGAAAAGGCTAGTCCTTGCGGCTGACAAAAAAAATTCATGGAGTACACAAGAAACATGACAATAGATTATTGTACAGTGATTGATAAAGTGAGACGCTAAATGACAATACCAATACAGCAGTAAAGATGTTCATGAAACACAGTAGGTAAAGATTGTAACAAAACTTATGAGCATGACATGGCATTGGTGACAATCTCTCCATTTTTGTTATTGTCTGTTTTAATCTAATGTTTATCAGGTTTATTTTGTTCCATCACTTACTCACTGACTTCACACATTTACAACAATCAAACCATGAAAAGATGGTAAAATCTACATGAATGGCGAAAGAAAGGCAGTAGCCCTCAATGTTTTTCAATTACTATTGCTGATTTCTTCTCCCCCCCCCTGTAATTTTCAAAAGCAGACTACCTAAAATTGATAAAATAAGAACAGAGGCAGATTAGGAAAAAATTTGACGTCTTTTTGGAAAATTATGGAAAGGACTCAGCCTTTAAGTTACTCTTGAAACACATATACAACCATCCAAAGCAGTTGCTACAACGCTGAGCCTTACTCTTAGGAGCAGAGCAGAAAACTGCAGCCTTTGAACTCACATTATAACTTTACGAAATAATTCAATAACAATACAATGGCTGAACAAAACAAAGGGAAAAAAAACCTGACGTAAAGGAAAGGTGACACAACCAAAACCAAGGAATTTAACTTTCGTTGCAAATTAACATTTAAGATTTAGAGACATCAATTTTTGCTCAGTACAAGAAGAACAAAAAGGTTGTGATTGTGAGACTGTCTAACCTACACAAAAAAAACCCCCATGTTCACTAACCTCTTATTGACAGCCAGGTTGAGGCAAGCGTCCTGCCGCACTTTCTCAGCCAGTTGGTAGCCCAGCACGTCAGCCTTAGTGCCGGAGACAGAGGGTAGCCCATCACCCTGGCCTGCCATCAGCGGCCCCACCTTCATTCCATGGTGGTCCGTGCCCACCAGTGGGTCTCCAGGGGAGGCGGGAGGAGACAAGTGCTGGTACTGTGACGTGGACCGACCAAAGGCACCAGGGCGGCTGTGGTGGGGCGGAGGCAGCGAGGTCGGATGCATTGGCTGCAGCACGCTGTTGCTGGTGTGCATGTCCTCATTGTCACACACCAGCACGTAGCATGATGGGTACCGCATCCTGGTGTTGCCTGGGAAAAAGCGAAGAGAATGAGTTTAAATAAAGAGTAGCAGATTCAAACAACGGCCATTTACTGGAGAAGACAAAAAGAGACAAAGTCAGACAGAAACAAATCATGGAAAGAGCAAGAGTGGGACTCCACTAGCGGCACTCCAAAACCATCTGCAGACTAATGAGTTAAAGTAGTCTATTGAAATTTTAAAAATGTAAGAAACCTTAGCATTCTTGCATGCCTCGGTCACTGACACAGACTGAACAGAGAGTAAACCTTTTAACAGGCATAGAGAGGTGACAAAAATTAAAGAATCAAAACCTAGATTTTTCTGACTCTGTGGATATATGCCATCTAATAATTCATCTTATATCAAAACCATTTTTACATTAAGTGCTATAAAGTGCAGAAAATCAGAACCTCTGCAGAATACTCCTAGACAATGCACAAAAAGAATGTATCTATGACATCAATCGAACGATAAAGAAACAAAACATACTGGGTTATTCCAACAGCTGTAGCCTTTCCAGGGAAAAAAACCCAAAACCCCTAAACAGAAAACTAAAATACATGTACACATTATCATTCCGCAGCTCTCCATGATCTTGGCCTGTAAGCCTATAGCTCTAAACTCTAACTAAGCAAAACAGTTTTTGAGTGAAAACATCCAAATAAAACAAAGATGCAAAATGCACTTGACATTTTAACCCTTGCGGTCCAACTAGTAAATAGAACCCCGCCCACCACCACCCCTCCCCTTCCCAAACCAACCAAAATAAACATCATCCCTCTGCTGCTCCGGTGTCTCCATGAACCAGGAATGTAATCTATGGCTAAATATGCTGGACACTTACCCACAATGACCTCCACCATGTTGGGCAGTTTGCTGCCAGTCAAGTCCTCCCTCGCCGTCTCCTTGATGGGATAGTAGCCGGCCCAGTCGGAAAACATTTTGGTGGTTGTTCCTGTTGGGTCATTGTCACAGTAGGTAACGCCTGTCAGGACCCCACTCAGTCCATGAGGAGCAAGAATAACTAGGGAAGAAGAGAAAAAAAATTCATATTATTATGGGTAAACCAAAAGCAAAACGATTTTCACCCTAAAACGTGTACATTTTTACAAGCAAGCCAAAACAAAAGATCTTTACTCATGTGCTGTGTAAACAGAAAATATAAAACAAAAAATGTGACGACATTATTTTAGAAGTCAAGCGCCAAAAATAACCCTCAAAACAAACCCTTTAACTTAAAAAATGATGGAATGGTGGGGACACAAGCATGACCTACCTATGCCATTCCTTAACTCCCTATCTTTTCCTTGAGGACCACAAAAACCATGTAACACACGAAAGGTTGGGTAACAAGAAGGGACTGGACCTATCACCAACTACTTGCCATAGTTCTCCAATATTTGTTGAGTAAACAGAAGCACACATCGGCACAACAACTGTCATTTAGAGGTTGGGAAAACGGCAATACCAATAAACAGAGAAAATTACAAAACACTTAGAAACCACCAGTGGCACCCTCCAAACCATCTGCAGTCCACTGAAGGCAATGATAGAAACACAAGGAAAGTTTCATTTATCTATTTTTTGAATATACACAGACTCTCTGGACCATAGACAGGTCAGCTCTCGCCAGTGGAAAAACAAATTTAAAACATAACACACTTGAATGCAAACAGAAAGTTCAGAAACACCTACTTGAAGACAATTGTACACATTAACCACGTTTACCCTGTTCATATTGCCCATTTGATACATTTCATTAACTGGATACAGCCTGCGGCCGGTCAGGATTGTTCTTTATGGAGGGACCAAGGCTACGACTATGGCACAATTTGATCAGATTCTCTCAAAATCAAAATATGTTTGTGTGTGTGTGTGAGAGAGAGAGAGAGAGAGAGAGAGAGAGAGAGAGAGAGAGAGAGAGAGAGAGAGAGAGAGAGAGAGAGAGAGAGGGGGGGGGATATAAAATTGAAGGAAAAGGAAATAACAGAAAGAGAGGGGAAGAGAGAGAATCTTTAGTTTTAATAAAAGTTTCACAGCACTTGCAACACAATAAGAAGACCTAAGTGCCGAAGATTAGTGGTTATACAAGGGAGCAACAAAGTAAGAGGGGGGAGAGAAAAGGACGATAGGCGTTTGATAAGAAAGAAGAAGCAAACCACACCAGAACATCCCTCAACCACCTTCGATGGAGGGAGGGGGGTGGGGAGAAAACAGACATGGACAGACAAGGGACAGAGCGAGCCAGTGCAGTGCGCGCGGTGTAGCAGCGAGACACACACACACACACACACACACACACACACACACACACAGATACACGCACAGCAGGCGGGCCGGGTGTGAGAGACTGGGTCACAGCGCAGCCTGGCACAGTGTGGGAACCCGGCACCGACCTAGTTCCGGCAAGACGACCGGTTCCCTTGAGAGAGAGGGAGACGGAGAGAGAGAGGGAGGGGGAGAGAGACACAGAGA
>NW_004797391.1:801697-802907 GCF_000002075.1 Aplysia californica
TGGCAACAGTCAAGACCTCTGAATTAAATACCCATCTCCAATTAGACCGTGCCCAGTAGATACAGAACCATGAAACGTGCCCTAAGATCAAGAACGCCGAACTGGGCTAGAACCACATCAAAACACAGGATGACTTAATACCAACCGAGCAACTAACAACACATATCATGTATCAACATTCAACATGCGGAAAGTGGACTCAGGGAGGAGGAATGGGGGGGGGGGGGGGGGGTTGTCTGTCACTAACAAAAAAGAGCAAAGTTGTGGAGTTCTTCGCTGCACTGAAGCTTTCGGTAAGATGCTATGATGACATCACACTCCACAAGACAGCAGATTAAGACAAGGAAACCACTGTAAAACTAAAAGAAAGGGATAGAGGGAGGATACCATGCGCCAGAGCAACCACTCACCAACCACCCCTTCATGATGAAATAGAATATAATGAAAACGGAGGCGATGAAACCCCGAGGCAACACGTCGCATTTACCGTCTCGCGCGTCCGCAGACCAGAATAAAAACAAAACAATCAAAACAGAAACCGTTAAGAAAATCCATTAAGCAAAGTGTATTCTCTTATTTGAGTAGTAGCGCTGTAGTCCCGAGACGCTCGAGTACTTCCCTGGGGCATGGAAAGGGTAATTTTCGTGACCCCACCCCCTCCCCTCCCCACCAACCCCCAAAAATTGCCGGAGAAGAGAAACAAATCGATTAATGTCTGGGCGACGCTGAGGAGAAGAGTATCGATTTAATTGCAGGGATTTCAGGTTGAGTTTACGCCAGTATCAACACTTATATGGTTATTACATAATGGAGGGGGGGCGGATCCGGACGAAAAATATGCTCAACAGGGAAGTGTCTGCAGACCATACAAAATAGAGAGCGTAATATCGATCTCGAAGGGCCATAGATCGAAACACAATCATTCACAATTAGGCAAAGAACCCGTCAATGTTATTGGTAGCTCTGTCCCGGGGCCCAGGAGTATTTCTTTATTAGCCACTGACGTTAGCGCAGACTGCACAAATAGAGACACAGACCCCAACTCAGTTACAGTAGAGAAATTCTCAGGGACAACCACTGTCAAATACGAAACCTGCTGGGTCCGCTCGTGCTCGGGAAAACGGTCACGATCTCACTGATTAATTCCGATAGAACGACAGCACGCTTGATAAAAAGGGGGGGGAGGGAGAGAGAGAGAGAGAGAGAGGGA
>NW_004797391.1:803650-805589 GCF_000002075.1 Aplysia californica
CCTCCCCCAATCAACACCAGCAATATTCAGGAACAAAGAAGACTGTCTCATAATCGAAGTATAACGCTCTTTCAACACTGGCAGACTGTTTACGAGACAAGACTCTCGTTATTTTTTTTTTTTAAGTTCATGTGCGTTTTACTAGTGAAACGACGCCCATATCCAATGATGTTTTCCATATACACGTACCACAGCAGAAAGCAAATTTGCCAATAACAGGACAACAAAAGTACATTCAAACGACTGGTTTCAAAGTGACTGGCGTTAGCAAACTAGAAGTCAGAAGCAATAGAAGTACTCCGCACTGCCTCCCATTATTTTCAAGTACGGATACGAACGATCAATAAAAAGTGAATTGTCACTATTATTTTGGTTACTCTCATTACATACTCGCGCACGGATTGAGTGCGAGTGACAAGAGCTTTGCTGTGGGGTTGGGGAGGGGGCAGCAGGATAGAGTAGAGTGCGCGCGTGCCAACAGAAAGCTGTGAGCGTCGCGCACCCCCCCCTCCCCCTCCCTCTCCCGGGCCAGCGGTGCTAATCGGCCCATCTGTATGCACAACGGCCGCCGGATGAGCGGAGGGCGGGCGGCCTGCCTTGCAGGTATCGAATGAGCCGCAAACACCCCCTCACCCCTCCTCCCGCCAGAGTGTGTGCCGGGGACTCGAAGGGGAAAATCAATGGACATGGAATGCGATAGCCGGCGGACGGACGCGTTCCGCTGGAGGAAGCCGTACTGCGATGTGCGTACAGCCAGCGGGAACAGAAGCAAGCTGTTATGCCATGCCACAAAAGGATAGAAGGGGGGGTGGGGTGTTGTGGTTGTATAGAGTAAAAAGGAGAAGCACTTTAACACGATAGCAATCATCTAGACCAACAGGAACGCTATAATATAGAAACAATAAAGGAAAAAGAGGAAGAACGTGTGGCACCCTCCAATCACCCACCCAGTAGACTCCAGTTCACACGTTAGGCCAACAAAACGAAACAAGGAAGGGAGAGAGAGAGAGAGAGAGAGAGAGAGAGGGGGGGGGGGGGGGGGGGGGCCCAGGGCACACTCTGATGTCGCATTTGCTTTATTTTTCAATAAGAGTTCTGTATAAAGTAATAACATCTTCGCTCCAACTACTGGTACACACACTCTGATGTCGCATTTGCTTTATTTTTCAATAAGAGTTCTGTATAAAGTAATAACATCTTCGCTCCAACTACTTGTACACAAAGTACTGGTCCGTCCCTTTCTAAACATTGCATCATAATCAAATAATACAGAAGATGTCACGGTGCCAGGATAACAGTATGAGTCATGTGTTAAAAAGAGGAAAGACAAATCTTATAACTTTCAATCTCTGTCCCACAAAATGAAAAACGCCACAAAGTACTTTGTTTCAATTAAGAACTTCATGGCACTTGCAACAAATATAAGGATGATTGACGTTTGATGAGAAAGATGGAGCAAACCATACCAGAGCGCCTGCAAACCACCTTAACTTAAAAAAAAAAAAAGACGCCGACATAAAATAAATCGCAACAGCGAAACCTAACACACTGGAACCCATCAATTCGGAATGCGACTACCCACACCAACACCATCAATCACAATTGCCATTCGTTTTGTCCCTATGTCGTCCCGCATCGTTACGGAAATCTCTCTGACTAACCGTTCACCTTGCCCAGAAGAAGCAACGAGATGGATCAAAGATGAAAGCAGCTCGGTCATGGAGCAGCGCAAGCTATCGCGACAGAGGATAAAAATTTTACATTTCCACCTGTCCAGACGTCAGCCTGACGTAACTGCCAGCAGACAACTATTCAGCGCCACATAATATAATAAATACGAGAGTTTCGCTGTGTACACGCCGTGGAGTTTAAGAACGGTAAATCAGTGCGTGTATGCTTGTGTGTGTGTGTGTGTGTGTGTGTGAGAGAGAGAGAGAGA
>NW_004797391.1:807787-817183 GCF_000002075.1 Aplysia californica
TTTATTTTTTATATATTTTTTTAAAAGAAGAAACGCCAAACAGGTTCAGGACATACAAATCTTCTATTCCTCCCCAAGGACAGGACTATGTGAAAAGGGGCCTGGATTGCTAGTCCCGCCAAAAAGAATAATAATAATAATATATTGACATCATACTGTTCGCAAATAGAAAGACAAAAAGACAGTGGCTCCCTTCAACACTTGCAAAGATGTCTTCAGTACTGGACTAAGGTTCAGCAGTTCTTGCTTTGTAACTCACAGACTTGAATTACTTACTCCAAAAAACAAAACCCGCATTGACAGCACTAAACAACAATACTAACGTAAATCAAAAGAGCAGTATGAGGTTAAGCAGGAAAAATGCGTCCCCAAGATGATAAGAACAAGGTCTTTCTGTGGTTTACTTGATGTGTCGTGGGGATTTTGTTTCTAGTTTGAAGTATCACAGAGAAGCCTTTAAAACAAATTATTTATTTACCTTTTTTTGGTCAACATCGACTCCTTACCAGCTATACAGTGCAGTGGGAAAGCAAGATAGGGGGAAAACAACAGAGGGCAGAAAAAAGAGTAGCTGTCGATACAGGTAGTAATGCGCCAGGAGCATACATGGTCAACGGTACAACAAGAAAAAAAAAAAGACAGAGCAGACAACACTTAGACGCACAAAAACTAAATAAAACCCTAAACCATCCTTGCCTACTGAGGACAGCAGTACGGTCAAACTGAGCATGACAAGCCGACTCCTTTCATGCCTTGACAAACGTCACGTAGGCTAGGCAAGACAAGCAGCAACGGGCCTGTTACCTGTGCATGAAGCTAAAGAAAGCAAGCAAGCACGCACGTCCATGCACACACATGGAGATAGCGCACCATAACACGCAAGGGACAATCCAAAAATAAAATTTGAGAGAGTGAGAAGGGGAGGGTTTTTTAAGTTTTAGTTGAGGTTTTACGGCGCTCGCAACTGCATAAGGTTATATATGAGCACCAGAAGATTAGAGGTGTTACAAGAGAGTAACGAACATAAAAAAGAAAAACAGGAGATAAGGACAATAGATGTTAGATAGGAAAGAAGAAGCAAACCACACCAGAGCACCCGCCACCAACCCACGGAGAAGAGTATGGCCACATCGACGAAAAATACTACGCTACATCGGCAGAAGTTCATGCAGTATGAGTTTTTGAGGAAAAGGACACAGGCACGCACGCACGCGCACATACACACACTCTCACACACTCACACACACAACTAATGAAAAAAGCCGCGAAACAAACACGCTGGAGACCGGCGGCATGTACATACAAAACACACACACTGCACACCATGACTGCATACATTTATTTAGTAGAGCGTGTACAAATTGTACTACCGTGCCGCGATGTAGTTAGTCAAAGAGGCAGTGCGGGGGGAAAAGAAAGCCGATTATCCAGGACGGTGTCGGCGATGAGAGATAATTGACTCTGATTCCCAGACCAGTTCGCGTTTACCCACCCGCGCTCGAGCACGCTATCTACAGACCGGGCCTCGGCAAGCCAGCCAGACCAGGCGCTTTTCTTTCACTTTCTGTGGCTGGGACTACTGTACGCTTCAGAGGGGGGCAAGCTGGCTGGCGCCGACATCCATAGAGGAAACTGTAACACTAGTTTTGGCACATGTGTGTAACCTACTTAATGGACATCCTCATATCGCGACAGACATGACAGACAGACTGACAGAGTTTAGTTTTAGTAGAGGTTTTACGGCGCTCGTAACTGCATAAGGTCATATGAGCGCCAGAAGATTAGAGTTGTTACAAGAGAGTAACAAACAGAAAAAAGAAGAAGGGGAGATAAGGACGATAGGTGTTTGATAGGAAAGAAGAAGCAAACCACACCAGAGCACCCGCCAACTACCCACAGGCTGACAGACAATCACGCAGGCAAGACAGACATTGACAGATACGACCATACGGGCCGCTGAGGTGTTTCTGCAGCAGGGTGTGTCGAACAAACGGACAGACAAACAAACATAGACGTAAGACAATACAGACAGATAAACGTGATCCTTCATCGGTATAACATGGATAAGACAGAGGAAGACATTCGACAGAATAACTTCCAAGTGCGAGAACTGATTTCATATCTTCTGCTGTGCTCGGACAGAGCCAAATCATAAAACCATAGATGTCGGTATCAATCCACTCCCCCCCCCCCCCCTCTCTCCCCTTTCCTCCACAAGGCATTAAAAGCGATTCAGTTCAATATTCTATAGAAGCATTAAAAGAAAACAGAGGGATACAGCAACACAAGCACGTGTCACTGAAAATTGATGAAGTTCGAGTGAATAGAGCTAAAACATCTGCCAGGGCGCCAGCACACAACACACTCAGGGCGGCCTTTGCGCGCCAGAGGTCCAACTAACACAATGCAACATGTAGTGGTATACAGGGGGCGTCGAGAGACACTGCAGGCAGAGAGAGCGAGAACGAGAGAGCAGAGAATCATCCTCTCCGTCCACGGGTAGTTCAACACCTTACGACTCTTTCACCGATCTGGTTATGCGCCAGGATACCTGGAAAACACGCACGGCTGACCCACCTCTTTCCAAAAGAGAGACCGCGAGAGAGGATTCGCCTCGTCTTTCCCCTCCCCCTCCCCCTTTTCACACACTTTGTTCGGCCGATAAATAGACTCGCCGAAACAACAGAAGGTGCAATTCTTCTAAAGGTGGAATAACACTGGTACAGGGGCATCTGTGGTCAGTGGAACATGTTGGGTAGTCTGTTGCGCACTATATTACATCTGTTATCTTCCCTCCGGCAATTACTTACTCTTCGAGATTACGATTGACCACAGGACCTGGGCTCCACCCTCAGAATTGTCCATTTGGGTGTAGTGCAAACAAGGCGGGCCTTATCAAATCTTACCCCCCCCTCCTCTCCCCCCCCCCTCCCTGTCTCTCTAGAGAGAGTGTGTGTCTGTGTTTGTGTGTGTGTGTGTGTGTGTGTGTGTGTGTGTGTGTGTGTGTGTGTGTGTGTGTGTGTGTGTGTGTGTGTGTGTGTGTGTGTGTGTGTGTAAAACACAAACAGCGGCTTTGCTTAAATTATAAAATCCATCACCAATGCCTTTATCACCCTGGATCTTCCCGGGCTAGCCCCTAGATATTCTTCCATGTCTTCCCACTTTTCAATACATTATTTTCTATGGCACTTCACCGGGTTCCATGTAGTCTTCTAGTGGGTTTTGCTGACTATGATATGTGCAGCCGGTATCTTTTCATCTCTCGCAACACTTGAGCACTGTTTTTTTTTGCGCCATACACGAGTCTTTCATACAGTTTGCCCATTTCCCATTACTGCACGATACAGGGAAATCCAAAAGAATAAAATGTTGTTCTAACCCATGGCATTGGACACACAGCAAAGTGTGGACGGGGACATTGCTCGATTCCACAGCAAGGGAGTAAAACAAAGGAAACACATTGTTCAATTCCCTAAACTAAAGTCGTTGTCATCCGCTTTACATTTCAAGTAAGGGAAAGTGAACATTGGCTTTGTCCATTCCATTGGTTTTACAACAAAAAGCAACACTGTTCTCATAAAATTCATTGGCTTTTTACTAGCCCAATGTATTGACTTTAAAAGCAAAGGTTAGTGAACATTAATCCCTCTCCGCTTCAATGACCCCCGAGCGACGACGGCAGCAGCAGTGGCATGCACTACGGCGACAGCTGTTTGTACTGTACCTACCACCACCAGGGCCTCGGAGCGTTCAGTCCCCAGACTCGGGAGAGTAGAGTTGGGGAAATCAATACGTAAAGCGAAGAACACTCAGAAATGAACACTCATTCACGGTACACCTGCTAAATCAGACATGCCCGCACCAATAACGGGCCATTCACAATCTCTTACGTTGAGAAATAATAATGTAGATGATCAGAACTGGAGATTGTAAACGCGTGAGAAGTCGCAGTTAACGAGACAGCACAGAAACGACCCTATTCCGTAAGGAACAGACTTTCAGATTAGATTGGGTTTTTTTTGTTTGTTGCTTTTTATATATATTTTTAAAGTTTTTTTTTTCGGAGGAGGGGGGTGTTACTAGAGGTTTAACAGCGCTCATAACTGCATACGGTCATATGAGCACCAAGGGGTGGATATCAACAAAGAAGTCCTTTCAGGGAATCAGACTTACTCTGCGCAACTCTCTTTGCTCCAACAGCACAAAGTCTGCTTCGACTATCGAGGCACCCCGGAAATACCGGGCCACAAGAGGGTGACAAGCATACAAAAAGTAGAGTAAAAATGAGGATAGTAAGGATTAGGAAAAAACCCCCAGCAGTTCCATGCCTGTTGCAATTCAGGCACAGTTATGAGCATGACATTGATGAATCAAGCCTGTTTACATTTACACTTCTACTGTGCATACCAACATGGTGCCCCGGCGGATTTGATTAACAGTAGCAACTCTACAAATAAATAAAGAAGAGGACCGACCACACAACAGTGCTCACCAGCCACCCAACACACACCACAGAGTAAAAGGTTCAATCTTTTGAGTGTGTGTGTGTTGTTGTTGTTTTTTTTTTTTTAGATGCTTTACGGCGCTCGCAACTGCATAAGGTCATATGAGCACCAGAAGGTTAGAGGTGTCACAAGAGAGCAACAAACATAAAAAAGGAGGGGGAGATAAGGACGATAGGTGTTTGATAGGAAAGAAGAAGCAAACCACACCAGAGCACCCGCCAACCACCCACATAAAAGGTTTAGTGGATAACCTTGGTCAAAGGAGGTGTAGAAAACACCACGCCTGTAATTGTAATCGTAGATGTATTTACGGTCCAATAAACACATTTTAGATCATTTAAGAGGCGGGCAGTCTGCAAGGGCCAACCTGGGCTGAGAGGCATTAAATTTCCTAGCAGACAAACGGAGATACATGAGATGCAACATGGCTTTAATGTTTGAAATGAGGCGGAGATGCATGGAGACAGCAGCAGACACCAAGTAACATCTTATTCCCTCAAACTCATCAGAAACTCAAGTCAAAAACAAAAACAACATCAGAGTGCGCATACGCGCAGAGAGAGAGAGAGAGAGAGAGAGAGAGAGAGAGAGAGAGAGAGAGAGAGACTGACAGATAGACAGACAGAAAGAGAAATAGGGAGAAAGAAAGAGGAAAAGAGAGAGGTGGGGGACATTGATAAACACAGACTGAGGGGGGTGGGGTGGGGGTGTTGGAAGGACAAGAGGAGAAGAGGGGGGAGGGGAGGAGAGAACAGAGCCAGAAGGACGCAAGTCGTAAGCACAGCCAACACACAATCCATGATTTGCGAGGTTCCATTGCAGGTCAGAATTTCCCCAGGAAGAAATTTAACAGTCTTAACACGTGCAAGTCACAGCGAGCAATTCAGACAGCACATTTTTCTTTCTTTCTTTTTTTTTTTTTTAAACAGCGACTTAATGATTAAGCTCAGCTGTGGGGAGTGGATCGAGTCATCCTGGGAAGAACACAGCACCACCTTCACTTTGGCAACTGGAGAGGTGCAATGTGCGGGGGTACGTCATCGCCTCCTGGAACAGGGAGAGTGGAAAGAGAGAGAAGGAGGGGAGAGGGGAGAGGGGAGAAGGAAAGAGATGAGATGGGGCACATAGAGGAGAGGAGAGAGAGAGGGGAGAGAGAGAGAGGGGGGAGGGGGAGGGGGGAGGGGGGAGGGGGGAGAAAGACAACTCCAGAAAAGTGCAAACGGATGAATAGGAAAACCATTGAAAGACGAGAGACGGTGGAGAAATGGAGAATCAGACGCAAAAGAGGTTTGATACAAAGAGAAGAATTGCACTAACACGATTGTGGTGCCTTTGTGCCGGGGGGTGGGGGGGGGGAGATAAAAGAGAGACGATAGACAAACAGGAAAAGACTGGGGACTTGGTGGAAAACCCAAAATCCTACCCAAACACAATACCAAGAATTCCTTCTGCTGCTTCCGACTGTCTGTTTTACTTTTTCTCAACACTAAATAATCATTATATATTTCATTGATGAGCTTTTCTTTGCAAAGTTGAAGACAAGAACCGGGGTCAGTCGCATAATTCCAATGAACCCCGAACTTCCCCATGGTGGATAAAAACCGTGCGTTCATAAGCTGTATTAAAGGGGCCGAAGAGCAGGTCAGGCAGGGGCACAATGACATTGCGGTGGTTATGACACGCCGATATTTAGAGAAAAAAAGTGGGACGGGGAAGAGACAGAAGGGAGGGGGGGGGATAGAATGAGAGTGAGCGAGAAAGAGAGAGCGAGGGAGAGTCAGAGGTTGGCAGACAGACAAATAGACAGAGGGATAACAGTTTTACGATCGATTTTTAGTTTGAAAAAAGTGAAGGACATCGATACGATATTTTCAGAAATGGGAAGACTGGAAGACAGGAACAACAGGGGGAGAGTTAAAAAAAGAAAAAAGAAACAAAAACCAAAAACCAACCAGCACAAACAAGCGGGACCTATCCCACCAGTGGCATCCTCCAACCATCTATGTAACAAAAATAGGAAACAAGAAACTTTAAGAGAAGCAGCACACTTGCGGTGTGCCCTCCACACAAAGACTACACGTAAACGGACACACATAAACACGTATCCAAACACAGGCATGGAGACAGGCAGACAGGTCGATAAAAAAGGAGAAGAAAAAAAAAAGATAACACAGCTGACAAAAGAGGCAAGTTAAACCATAAACACATGACACAAAGTCGGCAAGACTCGCACGTGGCGTAGCAGCGAGCTACGAACGACACACGTTACAACGTTACAACACCTCGACATACAATCAGCAAACACACAGCACCAAGGTACCCCCCAGAATAACGGGCCAAAGTCCGAAAGCGATGCAAGAGCTTCACTTAGGTGGGAAAACAGCCAAATCAAAACGCGCCGCCACCGGTACAAGCACAACATCAATGGCTCAACAGATGGAGGGGAGGCTAAGGGCGCATCGACACAAAGGTACACATCGTGACATGGAGACCCGAGGTAGACCGCAAAACAAAAACGTCTTTCGCCCAACGATCGTTTACAGCAGGGACAAGGGTAAAACATTCGAAACAACACAAGGAAAGACAAGTTGTAGGCCCTACCGCCAGATGTACCCTCTAACCAACCACCCACCAGCTATACCAGGAGGCGTAATATACACCCTATACGCTACACATTTTAACACCAATCAAAATAATTTAATTGAGCGCACGTATCCCGGTACAATAAATAATTGATTGACGAATGACATTAAAGGGCAGTGATATTAGCCCCCCCCCCGGGAAAAAACCCACATCACAACTCGTGAGACTCAAAACCGGAGTTACTGAGACCTAAAACCCTACCGACAGCGCAAAGCTTGCAACACAATAAGGTCGAAGTAAGTACCGAAGATAAGAGGTGTTACAAGACAATAACTAACACCAAAAGATAAGGAAGGGAGACAAGCGCGATAGATGTTAGATGGGAAAGAAGGAGCAAACCACACCAGAGCACCCGTCAACCACCCACTTGCTTAAAAACCGCATTTGTCAAATGTTGCAGAAGGTCACTTACGACTATACCGAAAACGGATCGTAAATTTATCAAAAGTAAAAACAACCCCGTCTCCTCCCTTTGTTCTGTGGGATATGAAATCCATTAATCACGTCACAACATATCGACAAAGCTATACACTCTCAAAGCAAAACCCAAACGTATTTTATTGTTTTGGTTTTTATTCCTCCACAGCATCGACACACTTTTGAAAAGAAAAAAAAAAGCAACTAACTGTGACAAGTTTCAACACATAGATTCTATACACATATCGGATCGTAAATGAGACTCTCCAATGCCGGAATTACCTTACGTGCGGGGGCGCGCGGGGGGGTGTTGTACGTAATGTACATTGGTAGGCGAGCCAATTCTTCAGGCGAGCACCAGCTGTCGTGCATCAGCCAGCAGCCACAGACGCCAGAGAGCGCCGGCGCGCGTGAGTTGTCCTCACGGTGAGAACATAAGTCCTCACGGTGAGAACATAACAGTCGGTACACGTGGTGGTGGCGGTGGGTGAGAGCTTGAGTGAATGAGTGAGCGCTAAAATAGCATGACAGGAATGATCCATGTCTGTCCAAGATAAACCAGGACGCCATGAGTAGTGTGAGGAAAGAGAAGAGCACTGACGCAATAACAAAAACAACCCGATCTAGGAAGAAACAAAAAAGGATGACAAAGTGACAAAAACAAAAGGGGAGAGAAAGTAATCACGTTGGGCGTAACAACAGTGTCGCCCTCCAACCTCCCACACTCCCCAGTGCAAACCAAGTGCAATAGAGGCAACGACGGAGAGTGGAGTCGTCGTGTCGATGACGTCTTCCGCTTGATTTGCACTGCTCTGCTTTGCTTCACAAACCACTGTTAACGGCATATTATACCCCACCCCCTCCCTCTTTCTCTCTCAATCGCCGAGTGCCATGCGTGTTGTTGACTTCTGTGAACCAGATTGTCGTCACGACACAAGCAAACTGCTTGTAGTAAAGAGTGGAACCAGACGAAGACAGGAACTAGAAAATGGGAAAGAAGAGAACACTTTGAACTCTGAAACAGCCACTGCACAGAGAGAGAGAGAGAGAGAGAGAGAGAGAGAGAGAGAGAGAGAGAGAGAGAGAGAGAGAGAGAGACTGCACGCCAGGTTGTGGTTGTGTGTGTGTGTGTGTGTGTGTGTATGTGTGCGCACGTATCATCACACGTTAAACAGCACTAGGCCTACGCCACTGACTTGAGGCGGAGTCAAGCCACCACCATGCAGGAGGCGCGGCGCACAACGGAGCAAGTCGGACAGGGGAGGAAAGGAGGGCGCCTTACCACTGTCGACACGCCAGTAATTCGTCTGACACTTTCACATGCAGGACGGGAGCACTGACCTGCACATTCAGCTACACGTGCCCCTGGCCACTGAGAACATTTGGCGGGGTGAGGTTTTTCCATCTAACTTGCTAAATTGAGGGGCGACGGGTTGTGGCGAGGCCCTGTTTGACCCAAATCGTTGTCAGAAAGATGGTATTTCGAACCAAAAACATGAACAAACAGTACCTAACAAACAGGTATAATTTGCAACCAAATGTTGACACCCCTCAAAAACAACAACAACAAAACAAACAGTATGTACAGAGGCTTTTGTAAAAGGGACGGAATGTAGTACGTAATTAATACAAACCGCTCTATATATTACGTGCATGTAAAGCTCACACCAGGGAAAAAGCACCTCGTGGCCTAGAAACAACTGTTTTGTCCTGCCAATCGCGGCCAAATCGTACACAGTGAAGGAGCAAGATGGTTAGGTCACTAAAGATTACAGACTGTGATATCAGAGGCCCTGTGGATCGTGCATGCCCAATGCTCGATTTATTTGAG
>NW_004797391.1:820207-821913 GCF_000002075.1 Aplysia californica
CCCACCCGCAGAAGTAAAACAAACGCCCCGAGTTCAGAAGCACACAGATCAGAACGGTGACAACAAGGATAAAGTACAAGGAGCAATCCACTCGAGAACTCTCACTACAAAGCCCCTTGTTGGCGGGGAAAATGGAAGGCATAGTTGAAGAAAAAACTGTTGTGTGGTCCGACCACTTGGTATTACGTCATCATATCGGTTCTATCATTTCAAGTCTTGTCGCCAGAAAAGTAAAGAAAGAAAGAAAGAAAAAACTGTAGACTATGGTGTGGATTTTAACGACCCTTTCAAAACTACAATTATTCGGAAGGGAGTACTTCTGAACTTATAAGCCCATCGGCCCAAACAGAACCGATTCAAGTGGAAAGAGAACTTCAAAATCTCCCCTTAACAAAGTTCTTTTGGTTATTTTTTTTTTTTAATGCGCTGTTTGATGTTAGAACCAGCCGCACCGCAGTCAAACATAGCGTCAACAGTGTCGGTGGCGCACTTGTTTGTTTGAGGAAAGGGGAGCCTATCGGAACAACAACGGCCATTCAGTGCAGGGAAAGAGAAAGACAAGATGGAACAACTGAGGGAAGGTAAAGAAGTAGTATCTCAGTGGCACCCTCCGACCACCCGCGGCGCGCCCCCATGTACACGAGATATTGAGGGGAAAAAATCAACCAAAAGGCAGTGGTGGTGGCAATTCCTGCGGACAGGGCGCCCACCACCACCACTAAACTACAACCAGACGCACGACACTGTGCTTTCGCAATAAAGCCTTATCACTACACTGTAAAGATATCAGGAGGACTAAGACAGTTAAGAAGGAATGGAGCTGAAAAAGAAGAAAGAATATTATTAGAGAGCAAAAGAAGAGCGCCGCCAACAACTACCAGTATTCACGACAGGCTCGTCACTTGGACAAGAGATCGCGACGTGGCCACTAACACCGTGTACTCTCCAGGAACAGAGAAGGGGGGCGGAATAATATGTCAGACGGTGGATAGTAGAGCGGATCTTCCGCGGCCAAACTATGACCACAACGCGCAGTCCGGTCAGTCGGACAGACCCCTCTACACCGTGCACTTCCTCACGGGGCTGCACACTTCCCCACACTGCATTTGGGCAACTGAGACATTTAGTGCGCAGGACAACCATATGTCAAGGCATGCAGTCAATCTATGACGTACATATTGTGGGCTATTTCAAATGATTCTAATTATTGTAGTGGCACAACATGTACCATAAAAACAGGCAACTATGCACCGCAAGAGCCACTGTACGACTTAATGTTCAGTGCCAGGGTAGGAGAGGCAAGACAGACAACTAGAAACAATAGAACAGTATATGGTAAATAAGTATAAATCACAATTCTCCACTCCTGATCATCACCACAAGGATTAAAAAAAGTACATAAAAGGGTATGGTGAAAAAAAGAAAAAATAGAATGGCAGGAAGTAAATATTAATACAAAATCACTTTTCCCCACTCCTACATATTTTTTTTAATTGAGGAGGTGGGAGTGAATGGCATGAGAGTCGGTGAATGAAGGAAGGTGCGAAGAGGAGGAGAAGAGATGCATACAAGCGTTGCAGATTAACTCAAAATGTATTCCCTCTGGAGACATGTGTAGGTAGGTTAAGTACATCATGCACAACTAACTGGTAGTTACGCTCACCGTCACCCTCACAGTAAACGAGAAGGAAGCTAACCCCCCCCCC
>NW_004797391.1:822277-824023 GCF_000002075.1 Aplysia californica
TGTGTGTGTGTGTGTGTGTGTGTGTGTGTGTGTGTGCGTGTGTGTGTACTCTAGAGATCACTGACTGGCCCCCGCTCGCAGCGATAGCGTTGTTAAAACCCGAAAGAAGGAGGTGCCAACAACCGATACGATCTCCCACGCTCCAAACAGGAAAATAACGGCACAGACGGATGGCTCGCGGGTTCTTGGCAGCGAATAAAGGAAACGGCCAACATATTACTACTACAGTTGTACTACACAATGAGAAAGTCCTTAATTAGCGGAGGCGGAAACAGTACGCAGCAGCCCTTACTTTCCAATGGCAGCCCACACACAATGTTAACAAAACACTAACGTCAATGATGACTTGTTTTAGGGGGGGGGGGGTGTATTAACAACATTAACGTCGATGATGACTTGTTTTAGCATTTGTTTTAGTAAGCACTTGCAACACAATAAGGTCATATAAGTGCCGCAGATTAGCGGTGTTACAAGAGAGTAACCAACACAAAAAAGAAGGAAGGGAGATAAAGACGATAGATTTTTTTATAGGAAAGAAGGGGCAAACCACACCAGAGCATCCGCCAACCACCCACTCGATGATGACAACACCTTAAACACTGCGTACTGAAGTAGAGAGACCAAGTTAAGAGCACATAAAGAGAAACGCTGTACAAACTGATGAAATACAACATAAATAAATAAAGCTTTAAAAAAAAAGAAAGAAAGAACATTTTTTAAACCTCACAAAGCATCAGTGTACATTCGTCACGGACGACTGAACATTTAAATCGTTTGAAACCAAGCACATCCCACTATCTAATATATTAGAGAACAACAGAACACATAAGGTTTTTAATCAACATTAAAGTAAGGAGAGGCACATTAACAAAGTAAAAGGAAAGGGGGGGGGGGGTTTTACAAAATTTCGACCTTCCGCTGGCACCCTCCTACCGCCTGCGCTCAGAAGTCGCGGTGTGACAAACCAACAGCGTTGTGAGCAAAGTAAGGGGTCCCTGCCTGTGCTTCTCACCTTCACAAACCTTTTTACACAAAACCCCCCACCGGAGAAGGAGCAGGTGTGAGAAATCCGCCAGAATTTTCGAAAAAGAACCTGCCGGCCGACCGACATGAATACCGACCTGACTATTGTCGAGTACACACAAAGCTTGAGTTGGACGGACGGCTCACGGGAAAACAGGTGTGTGTTTGTGCGTGCGCGCGCGCGCGTGTGTGTGTGTAAGAGGAAGAGAGAGAGAGAGAGAGAGAGAGAGAGAGAGAGAGAGAGAGTGGAGAAGGAAAAGGAGGGGTGGGGGGTGGAGAGAGTGGTGATAACAACACACGCCAATATCACATAATCGATGAACAAACAAGCTACAGCCAAGTTCTGTTTTTAGAAGGAGTTTTAAGGCACTCGTAACACAAGATCATATAAACGTTGAAGATTTTTGGTGTTACAAGAGAGAAACAAAAACAAAACAAAGAAGAGATAGGTACGATAAATGTTTGATAGGAAAGAAGGAGCAAACCACAACAGAGCACCCGCCAGACATCCACAAGATTTCCTTGTCTCTAGTGACTACTCGCTTCTGTGCCGACAATAACAACAATTAGCCCTAGTGGCGGCTGAGAGGTTTACTTGACCTCAAGTACATAGTGCCCTCAGACAGGGACATGAAAGTGGCCATAGCAATCTCACCGGATTTGTGGCCTACACATATATACAACTTGTGGATGGGTAGATTATTGACAACCCCCCCCCCCCCC
>NW_004797391.1:824988-831901 GCF_000002075.1 Aplysia californica
AAGACAGAGAGAAGGAGAGAGAGAGAGAGAGAGAGAGAGAGAGAGAGAGAGAGAGAGAGAGAGAGAGAGAGAGAGAGAGAGAGAGAGAGAGAGGGGGGGGGGAGAACAGTACGTCGCACAATTTATTTACAGACAAACAGACCGGAGACTACGACCAGACTTCAGGAATCTATGACGTAGGTCGGTAAATGGAGAAGTAGGCTAGGACATCTGAAAATGACACTGTGATTATGTTTAATGCCAACGCGCAAGCAACGTGCGGGAGCGTCACGAATGACGCAGTTCACAACATCTATTTCCGGAACGTTCTGAAATTCTTCTAGAAATTTAATGTGTCGCCAAAGACTGTAAAAATCCATGGCAAGAGAGAGAAATAACATTTCTACGCAACAAAAAACTACTCTCCCACCTAACCCTCAGATATCCATGAATAGCAACCCGAGACCTTGACAACCACAAAGTTTTAGTATAGTTTTAGTTCGAGTTTTATGGCACTTGCAACACTATTAGGTCACAAAAGTGCTTAAGAATACAGATGTCATTAAAGAGGAACAAAGAGAAATCAGAATAACAAGAGTTTGCAGAAATTAGGACACGTTTCCAAGCAGTAAAAGTGAAAAATAGCACCCCCCCCCCTCTTCTTCCTCAGGCGCCATAAACAGCATCATGCTTACGGGTTCTCCACCACTATCCTATGAAAAATTAATAAATGTAAGACGAAACTAAGTGGGAGCGGGGGTGGAGGAGGAGAATTATGTCAAGGTTCAACTAAAAAAAAGGAGGGGGGGGGGGTGGAGAGAAAGAATGAAAGAGGACAGAGTAGAAAAAAAGTAACTTATTTGGTGCTAGGACGTGGCTATATGGATGCACGCTCAAGGCTCGCATTAACAAACAGTAACTTTATCTTTGAACAAAATAAATTGCATCTGAATTAGTTCGTAATACACCACACACGCTTATTATGCAGCCTGTGGTGCGATATACTACGGTGATAAACTTAAATCATGGACATGACTATTGATGCTCACATCGCTAGTCATTTCTTTTCATCAAACAGATCGTCAAAGCGTCTTGACGTTTGCCCCATATCTATTATTTGCATGCAGTACTCGCACAGACCTATTTTTCTACAGAATGGCTGGGTGGAATTAAATAAGGGAGACGGAAGGGGTCTAATGGTGAAGGGGTTCGTCGTAAGAAACGCGCACATCAGGGTACAGCAAGAAAATAAAAAGGACGCAGGGTTTGACAAAATCAATGCCGAGTGCTCGCGACTGAAGTGACGCCGGTGATACGGGGGTGCTCGGCGGCGAGTAGTGCACCATGCCGGGGGGGAGGAGAGGGGAAAAAACCCGGTCAAATTAAGGAAAGGAGGGGGGGGGGAGAGAATAATTCGTGACAGGCACTGCCAGAACCTTGGAGAAGTTTCTCAATGCTGGGCATGGATGTAGTTAATGCAACCTCTGATCTCAGAGTTTCGATTATTGAAAACAGCCTCTTTTCTACAAGATTTAGTACGGGTTCAACGCCCCTTACAACGCTGTAAGGTTATATAATAGGAGGGAGCTCCTTGGTTGTTTTGGTTAAGTGAAAGCATATTAAAATTAACACAAAACAGTCATTTATATGAAAAAGCAAAAAGTGATAAACAGAAACTGCAGCAAGAGAGCGTCAGGAAACGGGGCAACCTTAATATTTTTCTCCGAAAGGAACGATTTTTGGTTGGTCGATGGAGAGCCTTGAAAACAGCCTAAACAACTAATTTGGCTCAAACCAGGGTCAACTGCACTATAGCCCAGGGAGATACAAAAGGCTGAGTCTTGAAGGGTAATGCAGCAGATTCTAGTCAGGTTTTCTAAAGAAAGAATGGGGAAAAATTAAATAAAAAGCCACGTGCGCCAGTATTTAAGGAGAAGAATTTCTCAAATTTATTTCTACAACAAAAATCAACACCCAATATCAGCAAGAGCCAAGAAAGAAAGAAAAAAGGTGAGCAAAACCAACACACACACACATACATGTATATACATATGGCCTCCAGTCAGCTATAAGGGAGCGCTGTTCAGAAACATTGCGCAAGTGAGTACCACACATCCACATCAGAGCTTTGGGTACTTCAAACAAGAAGTGTGCTGCACTCTACTGCCACTTTAGGTTGTGGAAGGCGGAAGTAATCTCATGGCATGGAAACACGAAATGGCGAAGCTGAGCTATAGGTTATGGAGAGCCAGGAGAACGTGCGCGTGGTCGGAAAGCGCTTGGTGTGAGAGTGGGGACACATTTGTTTTCTTTTTATTTCTCTGTCTCTTTTATCTTTTTCCATGTACTAAATGGTCGTTGGAAGCTGATGTGCTTTCTTTATTCAAATTCACTGGGGAGGGACCAGGGCGTAACGAAGACGCGTTACCATAAAAAGGAAGATTAATGCTACAAAAGTAATGCTGAAAAGAATAACATTCTTTATTAATAATTTTACATTATTTACATCATAGTGACATGATTCATTCTGCATGCTCACAACATCACAAGATACCAGCAAGGAAGATATGATGCTGTGCCTCCTCTTACCATTTCTCGTTTTCATGCTTGTCTAAATGAGTTGCAGTTTACTGCAAGTTCTATTTTCATATGAGATTTTTAAAGTTTTAGTAGAGGTTTTACGGCACTCGCAACTGCATAAGGTCATATGAGCGTCAGAAGACTAGAGGGGTTACAAGAGAGTAACAAACATAAAAAAGAAAAAGGGGAGATAAGGACGATAGATGTTTGATAGGAAAGAAGAAGCAAACCACACCAGAGCACCCGCCAACCACCCACTTTCATAAGAGTGTTATGACATTTGCATGACAATTACATCATAAAAGTGCTGAAGATTACAGGTGTTACAAGAAAATAAAAACACAAAAAAGGGGGAAAGATAAGGACGATAGACGTTTAATAGGAAAGAAGGGGCAAACACCATCTGACGACCCACCAACCTCCCACACTGTGAATTTGCACCCCATATTTTGTCAGGATAGGTCTGAGTAAAGACGGAAGAACATTGACACAGTAATAGTCAATTAGTCATTTAGTGCTGGGGAAAAAACAAAACAGCCAGACAAAAAGAACAGAGGTCATGACGAAATAAGAATATACAGTCGAACCTGCTATGACGGCCACCTATACAGACGGCCATTTTCCATTCCACCCCCCCTTGCGTTTTTTCTATATAATTAAACCGGCCAGGCGTGGTCTCTATAATCAGCCCCCGACGCTGTGGACGGGCCCTCATAATCCATTCACCAGTCATTATTGTTAGATCTAGTCCTTCCAAGTTGATCAATGGGTAACAATACATTTTCAACTGCTGGTGAGGGAAGCGGGTGTCCGTCATAAACTATAAGGCCCGCCCACAATTCAAACAAACTGTACACGAAGTGACTGGTCACTGTTTTGTTTAACTAATCTGGGTAAAAAGTAACAATGGACGTTAACGAGAACTTGCGACAAAAGCGTTGCTCGTTCCCCGAGTTGAGGCAAACCAGTGTTTGTTTTACCATGACACTCGGTCTTCGTCTTACCTTTATTTTTATCCTTGTACAAAAAAAGCAAACAAAACCCTAACCAGAAAACACCCCCAAAAACCCAACAACAGAAAAACCTCTTCTTACACTCCCCCACCTTCAAAAGAAAACAAAAAACCCTTTTGAATTGGCCCTATGTCAGTTCTAAGCCTGAATGAGCCCCGGTTTGGACTTCATAAGGGAATAGTTTATTTCTTCATTTTGATCAGTCCTGCCTAAGACGGCCACCTGTGTTATACAGCCACTTTTCTCCATGACAATACGTAGCCGTTCTACACAGGTGCAACGTATATACTTCTTTTCGGGCTGTGCAGAGAACATTTGGGTTTACACAAGCTGGGCAATGGACAGAACATGTGAGGAAAAGAAAGAATTACCATTTTATTCATGCTTAATCTGACATTAGACCAGACCTGCACTCACAGAATGCTTATCATGGTGCTGATGATACAAAATGGAACTACAGAAGAACAGGATGATAAACTAAAAATACATAATAAATGATTGCTCTACAGTTACAACCATAGCAAATCACAAAGAGATTGGAGGCCACCCAATGGAATTTGTAAACATTTCAGACTAAGCAAAGAAAAAAGACATGCAGATTATTCGGAAGTATAAAGAAACCAGACAATGTAAAGCAACAGAACCAGTATAGGATACTTATCACTGGATCACAATTCTGAGACACGGCTGAAAACAACACATGCCTGGACAAAGACATGCACTTCTGCTGGGTCCCATTTCACAGACTATACTACACTGAAAGCCCATGGCAAAGCCGAAAACTCTGACCATTTGACCTAAACTAAGTCTTCACATCATGGGCTTACCACAATGGAAAGGTGTACCACTACTAGACATCCAATTTATCCAATTTTACAAATGTTAAAAAGAAACAGTTCGATTAAACGTAAAAAAATACAGTGTTCTGGAAAATAAGTAAATACAAAGAACAAAACAGAACCCCCCCCCCCCCAAACATGCAAACATACCGTTACCTCTGAACTGCTAGAATTTATTTTCATGTTTGACCAAGATACAATTAACCAGCTTAATGTGCTTCAGAAAATATTGATTCTACATGATAAGTTTTAACTTCATCAGCCTTCCAAATAAAGCAAGCTCAAGAGTTACTAACACTTTGCAGTTATACAGCCAGCAGTATAAAAATACCCCATCTGGTCATCCAGCTAAGAGAACAACTGCAACGGACTTCTCAGTCCTGGCGCTGAACGTGACCAGAACGGATAATCTTTAAAGCATTAAAGCATGTCTTAATTTCAATAAAAAATTGAGTTTTGCTTAGAGTGGTGAATCTGTTTCTTCTCAAAATATGTAAATGTAAATGAGCATGAACACTTCTGAGGCAACAATATGTTGGTGTGTGTGATAAGCCTACCTTGAATGCTAGCCTGGTTGTCCTGTACGAGAGCAATGTGCTGATTGGTCAGTTTCCATACAGGAGGCCGCAGTTTCACCTCTATACTAGCACAAACTTGACTCTCTCCATGGAGAAAGTAGTGGAAGCAAAAGCTTAAATGCACACTGAAATAAACAACGGAAATTCAATAAAAATGAACATCATCCAGTTACAATTAGCTTCAACATGCAAGTTAAAAAGTGAATTTGCTGGTTGACCAAAAGGAACCCTCCCACAGGACCCATGATAGCATGTCCTTTCTCATAAAAAGACTGTTTAACAGTTGTGTGCCCTAACGTTCTTCAGCAAAGAAAACTCAAACCAAATAACAGATCTGTTTCAGAAAATAACCGAATTATGTTCAAAGTTGACTTTCTGCTACGTTTTCTTTTGCAAAGACAATTAATAGAAGGTAATGCAAAAATACGATAAATGCATGAACATAAAAATCTCTCATTCAAGTTTTATAAGACTAATATTTATTTTTCAATTCGTAATCTTAGCCACCCCCTACCTCCCTCGCCTGTCGTTATGAATAGCAAAAACATGTGAAGTGAGTCCAAGTGAAAAAAAATATTCAAGAAAATGGGTATTCATAATTGGATAACGACCACAGTGGAATTATAAATAAAAACCTATAGTGTTACAAATTCTAAATTGAATTCTCTCACATAAGAGAGACCTTTATTAAAGCTGATTGCTGTTACAGGAGAAATCATAGCAAGCTATCAAAATAGTCTTTCAAATTTGATACAACAGCATATATAATGACACACATACCCAGTCTCTCCTGATCCATGCTCGTATGGTAGGACATACCATCTCCCAAGGCGCACAAAATTTTTGAGTAGCAGATTTCTGAAAACAAGAAACAAACTACTGCTGAAACCAGACCAACAACAGCGTACAGTCGATACAGATGGTACCTGCCACAAACCATTTATATAAAACTTATTACAGAGAACTTCCAGTTCCAGGAAGGGGGAGTGTGTACAGAAAGCACTGGAGGGAAGCAGCAATTATTTTGAGTAGTAGGTTCAACTCTTGGCACAGTGGGGCTAAAAAGCTCACTCTAATCATTACAAGCTTTTAAAGAACTTAATCTAGAAAAGGGAAAAAGAATGCAGTCACTTCTTTGGAACGAAGTCTGACTCCAACAAAATTTTACACGATCATGTTCACAAACCAGAGATAAAAACTACAAAGCAATTTTGATGAAAAATAATAGAAAATCAGTCCCTTTGACAACAGTCTTCGAAGTCGGAAATGCACATCATAAATGTATTCTTCTTACCACTTACTTTTAAAACAAAAAGAACTCGTTGACAATATTGTTTACAATTAGACCAAGAGGCTCTACAAAAAAGACAAAAAGTTTAATTTCATTGGGGGGGCATCCAGAAAGGCACATTACAACTTCTAAAGTATAATTATTTACAACAATATGCCATGCCTTTCAAACTATTTAAAAATTATAAGCTTAATAAATAACTACAATACACTTTTGGGACTGGTCAGTTCCATGAAACTAGCCAAAATGCAGGAGAATTTAGGGAACATGCAGCCAAAGTGAAACTACCTGTGTTGCAAATCCAAAGCAAACCATAAACCCTATGCAAAAGAGTGACGACGAAGAATGTCACAATGGGAGAGGAATTCCCTGCTTTCGTTTGAAAGGGGCAAAACAATTGAAACAACCAGACTGGGACGTGATGGAAAACGCACTGCTTATAGGACAGATGTAGAACCATCAAATACTGGAATGATGTTATCACCTCAGAATTTTTTTTGCTCCGACTACAAACAAAATACTTTTATAGAATGCATGTCTTGAGGATACCCAGTGCCGAAAAAGAAACTCAGTTGCTTTTCTGTGTCTAAAACCCCCCCAAAAAACCCAACCCCACTGAAACATATAATACCC
>NW_004797391.1:833905-838748 GCF_000002075.1 Aplysia californica
GGGGGGGGCTCAACACCTTCCAAGTCTATTTAAGAACACATTTCTCTGTTGGCTGTACTGAAAAGCGTCAATTAAAGGCATAAAAAAAGGGTAAATTTTCTGTGTCCACAGACACTCAAGCTAAGGAAATAACTAAACATTGGCAGCCATTTTCTCAGAAATTTTACCCCTGAGACCAGGTGCAGGTGACCCCCCACCTTTTCCAATAGTAAATATCTCAACTTGTATTCAAGATAAATGGATATTTTTTCATCGAAAGCAAGACAAATGAAAAAGCTTTAAGACCATAACCATAACTCCACATGCCAAAAAATTGACGAGCGCCTGATTTCACCACGTCATGACACATTTATGTACAAAACATCTCCCATGACTTACCTCTCAATGAGATTGTGCAAAGCCTTGAAAAGCAATGTCCGGCACTCATAAGTCAACCCATTGTCTTTGTCTTTGTCTCTGTCCCATGTCCCACTTTCAAGTTCTGTACAAAAAAACAAAAAAACGAGTTTTAGTTCATTTGATAGATGAAACAAAAAGCTATTTTTTCAATGAATTACATTATTACTATAGCTTGTTCATTTTTGTCCGTCCTCATAAAAAAAAATAATTCTAGCTCATTTATTGATTTACCTACGCCCACGAAAAATAAAGCATGACACTTCTAAGTTCTGAGGGCCAGCGACGAAACAAACATATTTTTTAAAATCAACAAAAAAAAGTTTTTCTCTTTAGGCTCTGCATTACTATAACAAAAACCGCTCTGTGGATGCATGTACAGAATTATAACTAAAATAAATGACTCACAGTAACCTTGCCTACAAATTGCTCATTTTGAAAGAGTGACACCACCCTGCCCATTCATTTCAGTGTAAGATAGTAGATTTCATCCCACGGCTGTCTCCCCCCCCCGACGTGAGTCTTGAAAATTACTGACCACATCTCTTGAATCGTGTTTCTTAGGTATATGTTAGAATGTGGTGCTGAGGAAAATAAAACATGTCAACTTTAAAACGTTTAGGTGTATTCTGCTCATCCCCTATTATTATTTTTTTTTACACGCCCTAGGTACACATCAAAGAAAACATGTCAGAACCTTATTTTGCAGTGATCTTTATGAATGGGCTTTTAGATTCTGTTGGACATCCAACTTTTAGACCCGTATGCAAAGATCTGCGAAAATTTAACAGAGCCATTTCCTTTATCTCCTTTTAACCGCAGACGACAGTGAACAAGCTATATATGCATTCGACCTTTTTTACTTTAAAAATGTATTTTGGTTATTGAAGAGCCAAATTAAATTCAACCGGTGGTGCGTAAAGCACTGAATGAAATTTCACACACTTGCGCTGTGCTATGACTACAGCAACAGATGACAAGACACTGCCCTTTATATAATACAACAAAAGTTAACAATGACTTCCTGTAACTTGTAAGAGATTTCAGCATTTAATGAAATAACTCCGATGTTTTAAACAATTTGAAACATATTCTCAGCAAATACTAACCTTTCAAACCCAAGTCGGTGGACAGCGCTTGTCGTAATGACTCTGGCTCGTCTCCATACCAGAAAATCCACAATTCCTTACTGTTGTTGAAGTCTGGCTGGCGCTGCTCAGGATTCCTCTGTACCCGCCGCCAAACACATAAAATGTCGAGGCTTAGGCAGCGTGAGAAACCAATAAGCACCGGATCATCAAGAGGTTCCACATACTCATTTTCTGACGCAAATCTCCGCCATTTAATGCCACACAGGTCAGTCTGAAAAAAAAACAAAAAAACACCAAACAATGATGAAATGGTATGGAGGTTTAATTCCCCCTTAAGGCGGGACCTTCAAGTTTAACATCCATCTACAAAAGGGCCGAGCCAAATAGGAAATTCACGTAAAGTGCATTCCCCAAGAACACAACATCGGACCCAGCTAACACTCGAACCCCCGACCCCACAATCTCCCAATAACGGGTCCAGTAGCCTAACCGCTAGGCTACCGATGCCATAGTCTGAAAACAAGAATCAATTTGCTGATATTAATCTAAAATCTATGGACTAATGCCAAGACTCTGCAACAAAAATATGTTTTTACAGGGAAGTTTTCGAAACATTACATGTTTAATGCAACAAACTGCATATAAACAAAAATGACGTTCATGAACAAACCGAAAAATTAATAATTGTCCAGTCTACCTCAAATTCTACACACAAATATTTTGCAACTGTACTGCTTCCCATAAAACACAGACTCAAAGCTACAAAATCTTTTTAAAGTTGGTAATGGGAAACAAAAAATGAATTGTAATGACATTTGGAATGGACTTATTTGTTATTAAAAGTGACGCACAAAGTTAGCTTAAACTAAATGGCTATTCACATGATAATGGTTTCACTTCTTTGAAACACTGAAAAACAGCTGGAAGGAAAGTATGACTTCAGAATACCCAAGTAACCAAAGATAAGATTTATAAAGATAATAACCAATATCTACTGTCAGAGACACTTTTCTAAAAAATGTTAAATGCACATTATATTCAAAGAGATATTCCACATTTTAAAATTTTTTCACGGGAGTCAATAGTATTAGTAGATCATGATAATTCATAACTTATGAGTGAACATGTACAAAAAATTTGTCATGCAGTGAGTCGGCAACAATGTGAGCACTACAAATGTAGGAATGAATGTAGAAAGCAATTTACAAAAAAACCACTCACAATCCCCCCTGAAATTTTTTTTTACAGGAATGGCCATAGACAAATGTTTGCCCCCCCCCCCCCCCCTCCCCCAATTTGCATTCATTGAGATGAAAGTAGCGCTCGCGGGATGTCCTATAATTTTGTTTTGGATTTTTGTAAAGAATAAATTTTGCTGCTCGATTAGGAGAACTTGTAACTTTGAAAGTTTTTTTTAGCTGCCATACTAGACAAAATAGTATTACAGCAATTCAATTTTGATAAAATCAGTGTTTTTACTATATGTCTTAACTGCTGATAGAGTTAAGGGGGGTGGGGGGCCTACACCCCCAAAGTCAAGATTCGACTCGTAATTATGGAATTTGTGTTGTAGGCATTTTTAGTTTCCTCAGCCTCTCCTACAACTATTTCATCGCATAACAACCCTCCAAAACCGTATTTTCTCCCATACCAGGCATGTTTGTCACCACCATTTCCTCATAAAGTCAATACTTTTTTCTCTCTCAAAACGCGACTTCCCTCTATACTTTTTTGAATAACTCAACCATTTTTCATCCAATCTTCAAGAAATTTTCACAGAATGAAGAGAAGATAAAATACTAAAAATTTGTCTGTTGAATTTTTGATACATGAAATAAATTTTTGTTGGTGGCGTCTGGAGTGTGGATTTTAACAGATTTTTTGCAAACTTGAATGCTACCTCAGGAAAAAATTCATTAAAAATGTTCTAATTCGTTTAGGAGAAAAAACAACAGACAAATTTTTACATCTAATGTTACGCATGCAAAAAAAAAAAACAATCAATTTCCATGAGCAATAAGTGCGGTATTCATTACGTAAGACATGTCAACAAATTCCAATGTGGCCGCCGTATCCATGGAAACGAAACTTTTTTCTCAAATTTGATTCCGGATTTTAAGACTCCTTACTATGCTTGCCATTGTGAAATGTGATAAAATTTGGTCCAGTAATAAGCGAGATAACCTTCGGGTATAGTCCCCTCCCCCCCCCGTAAGCACTTTTGTAAACTGCCAATTTTCTTTAGCTGAAAATAGATACTTTTGCTGAGTTGGCTTATTTATGAGGACTTGATAGACATATAACTCAACAGAATTCCAAGATTTTTAAAAATTAAAAAAAAACAACTAAAGTACTAAAGTAAAGCAATCTTCCCTGCACTGAACCTAGATTTAACCAGCCAAATTAAAAAGCTCTCACAGCTTTCTATGATTGAAAATGTCCACCAGTATAGAGATGCTATAATTTTTTTCCCTTACATATTTCACATCCCCCCCTCCTCTCAATAACACTAAAATTATGCTTTGTGACAAAAAAATTTTTACGGCACCTCATTGAAATTCTTAATTTAAATCCTTGTCATGTGATCCTGTAAGCCTAAAACATAAATCTGGTGAAAGTATTCTGGTTCAGTAAACATTATTTTCTATACATCCCAAAACTGAGCAAGTTTGGAATTTTAAAAATTAAGTCTAGGTGAATTTGGATAAAGTAAATCTCGGGCTTCAGATTTCACTGATAAATGCTTTCAACAATTTCGCTCTCTGACTGTCAATTTCAACTATGAAAACTCCCCTGAAACTTCCTCAGGTGTTTTATTTTCGATCATAAAACTCATTACTCTGTGTGACCATTATATTTGTATTGAGTGACTGTGGCACTTGCCGAAGCAAAGCAAACAAAACACACCCCTATGCATCAGATCAATGGAAGTAAGAGAACAGAAGTGCAGAAAATAACAGTATCAAGGAAATTTGAGGGTCGAATCTTACATTATATAAGCCTTAAATATTATTACTCAAATCTACCAAGTCTGAATATAATAAACCTCCCAAACAAGAAATCTGCCAATTCCACTAACACACATTTATAGCTACTAAAATTGTCCCAAATTGTTTTTAAGAAAATCCCAAACCTTATTACAAACGAAGTGTATACAGACCCGGTAACCGGGAACAAAGTCACGAGGTATTCAGACCCGGTTGTGGAACTCTTTTGTGATTTCGGGAAGTTTCAGCGCTCAGACCCGGTAGAAATCTAGTGTGTGTGTGTGTGTGAGAGAGAGAAAGAGAGAGAGAGAGAGAGAGGAGGGAGAGAGAGAGAGAGAGAGGAGGGAGGGAGAGAGAGAGAGAGAGAGG
>NW_004797391.1:840586-857860 GCF_000002075.1 Aplysia californica
GGGGGCCTGAGGTAAAAGAAAATCTGGGAGGGTTACACGGGGGCATGCCCCCTGTTTTTACCCATAATTTGATATTTTACAGTAGTTAGATTTGAAATTTTCCTGAAAATAATTGTGATTTGCGACAATTTTAGCAGCTTTATGTGTGATTTGCAACAATCAGTATTGCAGTCTGACCCCCGAAGCAGTGCATCTGTGTGTGGGAGTGAAAGTAAAAATTTACCAAACTAATAATTTGCGGCAGAAATAAAGTCGAAATTCCTTTAACACTTTGCCATCATATTTTGGAGAAAATCCAAGAAAACTGGGCGATAATCAGCGAGATGAGGCGGCAAAGTGTTAAAAGTTGATAAAACAAGAATAAAAACTACAATGCCTGACCATGAGACGAGAGTGAAAAAAACATAATAGGGCCTACCCAGAGTTGCTCCTTACACATGACAAAAGTAAAGGACTAGATCTAGATCTAAATAGAGGTAGATCTAGTAGTAAAATTAGATTCTAGTAGGTAAGGACTTCCGGAAACGAGCAACCACCCCAACAAACAATAAAGAATAGACCTACCCTAAACCTAAACCTAACCCAAACCCTTGCCTTCTATTTCTATTCTACTCTGTCTCGTAGTGGTCGCTCGTTACGGAAGTCCTCCCATAACATCACATAATAATTTAATAGGCTATAAAGTAACTAACAGACTAGATCTAGAATCTACATGGATTTCAGTTAGAATCTAGACTCTTGGCCTACTCTTTACTTTAGATCAATAATAAAATCTAAAATGGGGAAATTCGTCTCACAATAATTATGATATATATAAGATCTTGGCTGCAAGACAACTTGAGAGCCCTAAATCTTGATCTAATATCCTAGATCAAGTAAAGAAGAAATTGTAAGCCACAAAACAGTGATAGACCTAGATCTAGATCTAGATCTAGCCTAGCTTCCGACAGCACCGAGAGACCACCTGCCTCTCTTGTGCCCTCAACTTTCATTACTGCACCAGACCGAGTCAGTTAGGTATGACACCCAACACATCTTCCATCTCATTCCAGTTGTAGTCAACAACCAGCTCCATATCACTCAAAAAGAGTGTAGATTTTAAAGCGGAACTCGTTTGCAACTCATTAAGACTAAAGGCAATGGGACAGACAAATAATTCCAACTCAATGATTATCTCAGGGGAGAGTGGGATTTGACTGAGATTACGGGGGCAATGACAGTGCCTAGTCAAGTGTGTGAATGTGTGAAACGAGGGAGATTCTGCATGTCCATTGTCAGGTCAATGAATAGTACGGAGTTTGATTTTTTAATCAAAGACAAACTAGGCTACAAAAATAATAAAATAGACAGCAATGTTCATTGGGCACACTTGGGGGGAAACTTTATCTCTAAAAGTTCTTCAGCACACTCAAAGATTCAATAATTGCACTAAAATCAACAACACGGCTCTGGCGGATGTAACATTTTTATCCGTTCAAAAAGTCATGAATCGCGTCTTACCAATGCGAAGAGATTTGTGAGGCAGTCCTCCAAGGAGCAGCCGTTTCCAGTCGGGTTTGGGTGACTCATGGTCACTCCATGTTCTCCTTAGTCAGAAATATATCCAATTGAACATTTGATAGGTACACAATACAAAATCTCAAAAATTATCGCCCATCATCGAATTCTTCACATAATATGGCTGACTGTAATGGCGACTCGATGGGAACAACACAAGGCGGTAAGGAAAACTCCTTCTGATTGGTCAATTCCAGTCACATGCATGTTGACCTAGATTTAATTGTATCAACATGGCAGCCCAAGAAAATGGGATGCTGAACCATGATGATAAAACTCATTTTTCTCGTCCAGTGTAGTGCTAGTCCTATTGTATGCTTTAAATGATACAATGGCCAATTTCTGGTGGACCTTTGTGTACGTCGTCGTCGGGTTCTGGATCCTTAGCAGGTAGAAAACTCTCTGAAGTTCTGTGAAGTAGTCAGCTGACTTGGATTTGATAAGGAAGTTAATGGAAATCGAAAGTTGAAATTGCTGCTTCCAATGTCTCTCAGATTTACTGAGGTTATCTATAGGCCCACTTTTCTTTCGATTTAGATTCTTTGCGTCTTGACTCTATTTAAATTGCTTTTTTAAATTTCAATTACGCTTATTAACATAGTATTTCTCTACGCCCGTGGAACAAAAAGTATTAGGCTATCCCTGACTTCAACTTCAGTCCAGAGTGCCGAAATCAAATGATTCCACGCCCACCTCCTGCCCGACCCTGTCTGCCACACATCAGCATCATCCTTCTTTACTTTTCACCTTCATCTTTTGTCATTGTGTAATCAACGTGTTATGCCTACTGTTGTTGACCGATAAATTATTTGAAAGTAGCATTAGGAGAAGAAAAAACCCACTCAGTTCTTCCACTTTCTCAGCAGAATGAACTTTCAGTCAGAGGTAAAGATTCCAAAGAAGGGAAGGTTTACAATAGGTACACACTAATCTAGATTCTAGATCTACTAGATCTAGATCTGATTCTAGATTCTATCTGACTATTTAGTTCTAGAAGATCTAGATCTAGACCTAGTTTGGTTGGGCTAAGAAGGAGTCTGGTGAGATTCCAAAATCGAAGTGTATACAGACCCGGTAACCGGGAACAAAGTCACGAAGTATACAGACCCGGTAGGGGAACTCTTTTGTGATTTCGGGAAGTTTCAGCCCCCAGACCCGGTAGAAATCTAGTGTGTGTGTGTGTGAGAGAGAGAGGGAGAGAGAAAGAGAGGAGGGGGGGGGGGGTTGCTGGCAAAATGTATATATAATATATATTATATATATGACATGCCCCAGTTGGCAGGAGGGAAGGAGAGAAAGATAGAGTGGGAAATAGGTGGGGACAAAGAAAGACAGAAACAAACAAAGAGAAGGCGAGCGATACACAGAGGAGAGAGAAAAAGAGAGAGGGGGGGGGGGGGGACTGCTCGATTGAAATTATGATTATGACATTGTAACTTGTTCTTTTCTTCAAATTGTGATTCCTCCAACTCCAAAACGGAGGAAAAACGATCGTTCATCGAAAAGACATCCGCAATCTTCATTTAGATCGAGGCTAGCCACGAAACTAGATCAAAGATTTGAATCTGTCTGCCTAGATCTAGATCTAGACTATAGATCTAGAAGAACCTAGGTCTACCCTGAGCCAAGAGGGCGCTGAAACTCTCCGAAATCACAAAAGAGTTCCTTTACCAGGTCTGTATACTTTGTGACTTTGTTCCCGGTTACCGGGTCTGTATACACTCCCTTCCAAAATATCAAAATAGCCTAATTGATCAACGAATGAATATGAATAGCTTAGGCTTTGAGAGTAAGATTAATGGTGAACACTAGAGTCAGAGCTGTTCAACAAGTCTCTCTCACAGTGCTGTTGACTGTATTGCAGTAGTCTATTAGATTCTAGAGGTGCCTGTAGAAATCGTTTTAAGGTGACTTAGTATAGAGTATAGATCTACATGCCCACATGATTATGATCTCTCTCTATATATATGGATACTCCATTACTCCATTGCAAGCGTACTTTTTTTTTTTAACATTATAAATGTTAACACCATATGAAGGATGATACCCAAAAAAGACTTCACTTTTGACTGGGAGGTAGGGGAGGTGGCATTTACTTACTCCACCGGCGTCTGAAGGCATTAGTGAAACAAACAGTAGAATTAAGGCTTAATATACATACAGCAGGCTCAAATAGTGAAAAACCCTCATGTACCGCACCAGTTTAGAATGCTGAAGCCATGATAGAATTCTTTTTAATTTTAAAAAAGCCTTGACAGTCCAAGAGACATGCTTTAAAGATTCACAGAGGTTCTCATCAACAAAGAACAGCTATCATACTGGTAGAGTGACTTCCTTTGGTATGTATTTACAGTGCAGTGCATTCATTCGTTGTTTAATTTTATGTTATAATAGTGTTTAGTATAAAATGGCTCTGCTGTTTTTTAAATACATTATATATGGTATATAATATGATGTTGCTCTATTAGTGATTTGCGACTCAGAGTTATATTTTTATGCTCAGCCTAATCTAAAATTATGGTGAAAAATTGCAGAGAATAGTGCACAGCGAATAAAAGTACAAGTAGGCCTACTTTTTTTTCTCTTGAACCCTCAGCTAACATCTTGTTGGAAGGCTCTCTTTATGTCAAAATGAAATATAATGTGAGATAACATGGTGAAATCAGGCGCCCGTCAAAATATTGAAATCGAAGAAACGGGCATTTTTCTGTTGGTTTGCCAATTTTTGTCGCATTTTCGTTTTTTGGCTCAACACCTTTTATGTCCATGTAAAAACACATTTCCATGAGAATTTTATTAAAAAACATTGATTAAAGGCAAAAAAATGTGTGATTTTTCAGTTTTCAAAGACTTCAAGCATTTGAAGTTTCCACACTTTGGCGCCCATTTTCTCAGTAATTTTATCTATGAAACCAGGTGTTCCCTCCTCTTTCAATTGCTGATATTTCGACTTCTATTCAAGATAGATGGATATTTCTAAATCGAAGCAAAGCGAATGAATATAAGCTTTCAGATGATACCAATAACTCTACATTGCCAAAAACTGACGAGTGCCTGATTCCACCCCGTCGTGACACATACTCAGAATTCAATTCTCATTTTGACCTCTATACTATATGACAATATGATCTTCCATTCGAGATATCGATGTGCAAGAGGAAGTGTGTTTTTTATGTTGTTATTTTACCTTCTTTGTGTCGCAAATTCCCTCCATTTTAAAGAGTGTCTATGTGGTAGATGATGTATGGTATAACTTTGATTGTAAAATGCCCTGTCAACACAACTGAAACCATTTAGGAGGCAGGTTTTTCTTTGTGTGGATGTTTGTAAGTGTAAGAAGAGAGAGACTGAAGGGGAGAGAGAGAGAGAGAAAGTAATGCTACAACATGAAAAAGGGAGGGAGGGAGAGAGAGAGAGAGAGAGAGAGAGAGAGAGAGAGAGAGAGAGAGAGAAAGTAATGCTATGCTATGACATGAAAAAAAGAGAGAGTGTATTAGGAGGGGTATGTTTCACTTTGAGTTTTAACAGAATGTTGTTTAAAAATGGTTGTGAAAAATATAAAGAGCACTTACAACCACATTATATAATCATCATTAAATATTAATTTCATCATTACCATAATTATTGTTATTATCATATAATTAGTGTTATATGAAATTGTTATCAATTATTACTGCATGTACCCTCATGAACTGAATTATCAACTTTCTAATTAAATCTGTATCTTCTTGCACTACCTCCTCATCTTCCACCGCCTTCTCTTCCTTCTTCTTTTGTTCCCTTCTAGATCTTTGAGGAGTATGATTCTCGACATCATTACTGCAATTTTTTTTTCTTTTAACCTCATGCAGTTTCATACGTTGTGTAATAATTCATAAGTCTTGCTGCTCTTCCTATATTTTCATACTCATTCAAATACACAGCACCAGCGTCTGTAGTTTAATTGTTAGACACTTTGCCACCGCACGCAAGGGACCCGAGTCCAATTCCTGTGTGCAGAGAACATTTTTATAGAGTATCTTGGTTTTCTCATGAGTTGACCATGACAGGCAAGGTTGGAAGCTCAACTCCTAAATTATCAAAATTGTGTGGATTTGGACGTAAAAACACATGCATTAAAAAATAAATTCCACAGCTGTACGACCTTCTACCCCAGAACAGTCAGAACTATCTAGGACAGCCACCTATTGTTGAGGAGAAAAGTGGCCATCTTAGACAGGTGGCTGTCTTAGGCAGGACTGATAAAATTGAGGAAAACAAACCATTCCCTTCTGAGGCCCAAACCAGAGGCGGTCAAAGGCTTAGGACTGTCATATGGCCTATTTTTCTGGGTTTTCTGGGAGGGGGGGGGGTTGCTTAATTAAATCATGAAATTCTACCAAGTGTAACGTGTTTGGTGAAAATGACAAGAATGCTCATCTCACTTTCAGTTTAATTACTTATATATGTGTTTTGTTAAATTTAACTCACGCCCATCTGTCATTTAATGTAGATACATTGTATTTCTTATTTGTATATTTTTAACTCTCTTGACAATGACAAACGCTCACAAGCCGACTTTCTTTCTGTAAGTTTTAATTCTTCTATTACAGTCATAGACACCCATCCTTCTGCAAGAAGACATTGATTGTTTATGTTTGGGGATGCGGAGTGGGTTGTTGTTTTTTCAAATTATTGTTTTCATTTGTAAAAATGGGATGTGACTTGACAATAATATTAGCACTTCTTCGTGTGTTACTCTTGTGAGTTGGAAAGATGGAAACTGATGCCTTGAGACCTTGATTTCCATTGTACACTGACGTCAGTATACGCAATGGGTCTCATGAAATATTGTTTGCTTCTTTTTGTCGTCGTCCTCCTCCTCCTCCTCCCCATTCTTGCTGGTTCATTACCGCGATTTGTTCTGAATTTTCCCGGAACTGGTCAGTTTTCTTTTACTTTCGACTGCAAAGAGGATCTCTCTAAGTTTCTGTGAAGATTTAGTTCTCGATTCCATCTTCGGTCATCAATTGAACAACAAAGGCGGTAGACAAGGGTTGGATAGAGATTGGGGAGAAACCGTGGGCGGGGGGGGGGGGGGTGAGAGAAGGAGAGTGGGGAAAGGGGTGGGAGGATGCGAGGTGGAAAAAGGGAGAGAGACTGAAAGGGATTGAGAGATCGAAAAAGGGAGAGAGAGGGATTGAGACTATGGAATCTGAGGAAAAATCTAAGTTTAGCCTCAACCCATACCTGTACATGGCGAGTTTTGAACCAAGAGCTTGATAAGAGTTTAGCACCCGCCTATGAGCCAACCCAACTGCTCTTTATGTTCAACTTTGTCTTTGCATAGAGAGAAGAGTCTGGGGCTCTCGTTGAAGAAAGACTTCTCTATGTAGTTCATTCTTTGATTGACCATTTATTGTTCATTACTAATGGCACATGATGATTTCATCTGTAAACAAATAGATTTACAGAGACAAAGAATAATACCAGTATAACGTAAAATGAAATAACATGGGGTACATCGCATAATGTACAGATGCAACTAGCATGAAGAACATGAACTAACATCATATAACATATAACCATACACTCATGGTCTAGAGGTTTATGTATTCGCCTCTCATTCAATAGGTCCCGGGTTCAAATCCGGATAGCGATGGGCTCTCATGGTCTAGAGGTTACGGTGTTCGCTTCTCATTCAAAGGTCCCAGGTTCGAACACTAGTTGTCTCCTTTGACTTGTTCTCCTGCTCTCTAGCAATGTTCTGTCGTCTGCTTCCATCTCCACTTACTGCCCCCGCTCTCTCACCTCCGTTGCCCCCTCCTCTGGGCTCCTGACTCTTTCTGCAGCCTTTCTACTGCTATTCCTTGACTTCTTACTGCTGTTTTTCCGCTACACCCTGATCTTCTGGTTGGAAGATCTACACCTAGTATCTCGGACAAGGACGAAAAATCTCGGAGATCCCGTGTGCGAGTTGCGCACGTTAAAGATCCCTTGCTGGTTTAAAATCGATAAGAGTAGGCTTCGGCCGCCATCCGGGCAAAACTCAAAGGTTCCTACCAACTGAAAATGTTTGGTGTGTCCCGCGCGCTCATATGACCGTATGCAGTTGCGAGCGCCGTTAAACACTCACCCAAAAAAGAGGATAACAACGGAAAATGTTCTTCTCTAAAATGTTCTCTTTTCACATCATTTCCTGCTCTCTAACAATGTCCTGTCGTCTGCTTTCGTCTCCACTTTCTGCCCCCACACCCTCAACTCCTTTGCCGTGACTGGACTCCTGACTCTTTCTGAATCCTTTCTACTGTTCCACCACTCCTTGACTCATTAAGCTGTCTGTCACCCACACCCCCGATCTTATGGCAGATAATATCTACACCTAGCCTTCTAGGATTAGGGCGAAAAATCTCGGAGGTTCCGTGTGCAAGTTACGCACGCTAAAGATTCTTGGTGGTCCAAAATCGATGAGCAGGCTTCGACCGCCACCCGGGCATAATTCAGAATTTCCTACCAACTGAAACTGTTTAATGTGTTTCACGCGCTCCTATGACCTTATGCAATTGCGAGCGTCGTAAAACAATTACCACCCCCCCCCAAAAAAAAAAAGAGAGCGAGAGAGAGAGAGAGAGAGAGAGAGAGAGAGAAGAGTCGGCACTGAAATGTCATTTTCCATATATAGAATTTAGCCATTCTTTCTTTTGAGTATCAAGAATTAGCTGAAGTTGCTTCCAAAGGGAAGGGAGAGGGAACAGAACAGATATTTTTCCCCAATGCATTTTCAATAAAAATTCCCCCGTCCTGGTACCCCGATTGTCCAGAAAGTTATATGGAAAAGGAATTTTTGTTGGCTTCTACTAAGTCGACACGTGCACACCGGAACAAAGTCTATGATTAATTTGGGCGCACCCCCGAAAGACGAACCTATTGCTCTCAATCCTTTGATCTTAAATCCTCAGAAAGACGAATTTCTTTTGAACAATACATGTACTGTAATGATTGGATACCAGTATTCGCAGTACATGTATTTGATTCTACCATAGTCAGTAGACAGAAGTTGCAAGATTTGAGTGGCATGGTAATCTTGATCAATGGCCGATCGCACTCTTTCTTCTTTTAAAGTCTGGTCTTTGGCAGAGGACGGCAGTTGCTGGAGCTTTCATAATTAAAGCTGTTGTTTCTTCAGCGCTGCCAGGAAAGGAGAAAAATTTGGATGAGAGTTTATGAAATAACTTTGGAAGTGGGAATGAAAACTTTCCCATGCGGTGGTGGTTCATCCTGTGGATAATTGTAAAAGCCACAATTACATTAAATGTACTTTAGGTCGAAGCCTCCCCTGATACACGTACTGAATCTTCAGTCGTGCTGTTGCAGGTAGCCCTGGTGTAAATTTTATCCACTTCTTTCTGGTCTTCTTTTGAGTGGTTCCTTCAACCTTTTTGACAATCCTGTGTCAGTTATGCATCGAAATATTATGCAGTCATTCACTCAGCACCACCAACGAATTACGGTTTATGATTCTTTATTCTTTGTCTTCGTTTTTAAAGCGACAGCCTTTTAAGTTTGAGACCAGTGGTCGTAAATATTTCCGTCTCTGGGTGTGGATGGTTGGAGGGTGCCACTAGTAGTTGTGATAGGTCTTACTTCCTTACTCTCCCTCTGTTGTTTCTGTCTGTCTGTCTGTCTGTCTGTCTGTCTGTCTGTCTGTCTGTCTGTCTGTCTGTCGGTCTGTCTGTCGGTCGGTCTGTCGGTCGGTCGGTCTGTCTGTCTGTCTGTCTGTCTGTCTGTCTGTCTGTCTGTCTGACTTTTCCCCAGCAGTAAATAACCATTATTGTGTCGATGTGCTTATTTTTACTCAAACAAATAAACAAACAAAAACGCTCATCTCTGGGTGTTACATTGCGAATGGCCCGCCAATTTGCAAAGTTCTATCCATTTTCAAGTGTATGACCGCGTAGAACCTGGAGAAGAGTCACGGAAATGGATGTACAGAAAAGAGGGAAGACATGGAGTGACATCAAGCGACTCGCCCAGGATAGGGAAAGGCGGAAAGTGTTTGTTCGTGGCCTATATCCTGACCCTAGGTGAAAAGGGCAATGATGATGACATATTTTACGTAAAACCGCGTGTGTTCTTGTCACAAAGCAACATCAAGAATCTTAGACAAGATTATTTACTGTGAGGTGTGAGCATCGAGTACGAAATTGCCTCAAAGAAAAAGTTGTTCGAAGGAGGCGGCATGTTAGTCAATCGAGGGTACCATGCGGGTAGGCGTTCGTCGTCCGAGATTCCGAATGACGTCTCAGCCCTGTGTGGGTAAAGTTTGATCATTAACTCGCCCCCCTTTTGTAGTTGTAACCAAACAGTTTTTAGAATGACAGAAGTTTGGTATCGAAACTGGTAAATGATCATTATATTTCTGAGCATTGCGTGCATGTGTATGTGTTCTTAATTTGAAGTACAATGTTCAAGTTATCCCCGCACTCCATGGAATAAGACTTCTAAGAGGGTATCTATTTATCACTTTATGTTGGATATTAATGATTTTTCCACACACACCACGCAGGTGTACACAAGACATCAGTGATTGATATAACCCGCCCAAAACTTCATTCAACTGTACACGCACACAAATCGTAGCGCAAACTTCATTTCAAAGGAAAAAATGCTTGTGTGTGGGGGGAGGGGGGAGGGGGGCTCAGTCTCTGCCATGGTCTGGAACAGAGAGTATGTCTGGACTAGGCCTACGTCACTCAATGCGTGAATGCAGCGCAGTTGTAATAGTAGCGCGTATTCCATTTCTATGTGACTGACTCGTTTAACCATATCAATACCGCCGGGAGAGGGCGAGTTCATGATCACCTTCTCCGACTGCTGACCTATTTTTTTTACCGGGGGCGAATTAGAGATCCACAGAAAGGATATTCTTTACTTAGATTTAGATAGCCATTTTAAAGCATCAAATTATAATAATATTGTTCCATGGGATCCAAACGGGGCTTCCTTTTTTTTTTCAAGACAGAATGCACCGACGATCTGATGATAATAATAGTTTAGTTCCCCCCTCCTCACCTCTCTCCCCCCCCCCTTTTTTTTTTTCGCCCCCCCCCCCCCTTTTTTTTTCGCTCACTCTCTTTCCTTTTCATACTTCCATCTTCCTTTCTGACATGCTCTCTCTCTCTCTCTCTCTCTCTCTCTCTCTCTCTCTCTCTCTCTCTCTCTCTCTCTCTCTCTCTCTCTCTCTCTCTCTCACTCTCTCTCTCTCTCACTCTCTCTCTCTCTCTCTCTCTCTCTCTCTCTCTCTCTCTCTCTCCCCTCTCTCTCTTTCCCCCTCACTTCCTTGTGGTTTAATTGGTTTTACTGACATGACAGACTTGGGCAAAGATAGTACAAGACAAGATGGGCCACTCAGCCTAAAAAGTGTCCGCAGGAAGTATGCTCTTTGCTTCAGATGGCGCTGCAGTCTGTTTTGAAGCTCTCTTTCGTTTTTCCAGAAGAAGAATAGGAATAGCACCTCCTTGCGTGCGCAGATCGACTGCTGTTCATCAGCAGTTCGGGTATGTTCAGTGCGGAGTTTTAGGTTTTTTAAGAATTTTAATGAACTCTCGCCCTTCATTCTAAAGTCAAATTAAACGAAGAAAACCATCTCCTTTTCCTCCGGAAGAGGTTTTTTGTCAGCGTAATCATTTTTAAAAAGCGTTCTTCCGAAATTTGTCCCAAAACTTGCTAGTTTCACTTTTATTTTTTAAAACTCAAGTAGGGTAACTCTGTTCGCAAAGAGTGCGCTTTTGTGAAGAGGGCGCCACCAAATTTTGAGGACACTTTTTTAATTGGCTCAAAGAGAGAAGTGGCCCATCTTGTCTTGTACTATCTTTGACTTGGGAAAGTTTTTAGTACAAACCAAATTGATCTTACGTCTCTCTCTCTCTCTCTCTCTCTCTCTCTCTCCCTCTCTGTCTCTCTCTCTCTGTCTCTCTCTGTCTCTCTCTCTCTCTCTCTCTCGACCTAGTGTTTTAATTTCTTATTTTAATATGACAGACTTGAGAAAGTTTTTAGTACTGATCAATTTGATCTCACGTGTTCTTCCTAGGCCCGTCGTTAGTGTACCGGGGTATCTTTTTGGCGACAGACAAGTCCGTAGGTTTCAATGGTGACAGAATCTGCCAGGAGTTTTGTTTAGTTTTCCATTTCCTTCAAAAAATCGTGCAAATCCTTAACCGTTCTACTTTGTCTTGAATAAAGCATACACATTACGCATTTTGATTTTTTACTTCACCAAGAACAAAGCAAACACTGTGTTTGGCTTTCAACGTTCTTTAAGATAAAACAAGCGCGTTGTTTGACGTCCAACTTTATGTTAGAATAAAAACAGACGCGTTATTTTGCTTCCAACTTTGTCTGGAATAAAGCAAACACATTATTTGGCTTTCAACTTCGTCTAAAATACATGGCTATGTGCATCGAACACGTTTTTTTGTGGCTCTGGTCTTTGTTTCGAATAAAACGAGCAAATCTGTTACTACTACTTTCAAGTTCGTCCAGAATAAAAATCTGCATACTTTCTTTGTCTAGACAATTTGTTTGGCGTTCAGCTTTGTCTCGAATTAAAAAACAATCAGTATGTCTGGGTTTTGATTTTGCCTAGAGTAAAAGCTATGGTTTGTTTGGCTTTCGGCGTCGCATGTCCAAATTGTGTCAATATCATGTATAAAACAATCTGTATGTTTGGTTTTAAATTTCGTCAAGAGTAAAAGCAATTAATTGTTTAACTTTCGGCGTTTCATGTCCAAAATGTGTCTATATCGCCCTTAATTCAAAATGCACAACTTTTCATTTGTGTTTTGTATGCAGCCATGATATGCGTCCTCCAGATGTGATTCCGCTAATTACATGTAGGCCTGCTGGGCTAATCATTCCATATAGTCTACATATAATATATATGTACCTGGATTATATTATAATTCCATATAGTCTACATATATGTATATATGTACATGGATTATATTATATGAATAATATAGTGTGTTTCTACCTGGTGGGGCTGGGCTACTGACAACCGATATTCTGTGATGTGAGGCTTTTCACCTCGAACACAAAGTAGCCTACGTGAGTTCGATTCCCGCGTGGAGAATTTTATTTTATTACCGATTACATCCGTGTTTCTATTGAAATTCTGGGTCCCATTCTGTCTAGGTTTGCTTTACATGTCCCCTAATGAATTATCTAATGTAAACCGTGGTGATGGGAGCGTAAAAATGTATACCTTTCCAACCAAATCTCCATATATATCTCTCTTTGGCGACAATATGTTCAAATAATAGAGGACCGATTACACTGGACTACCAAAGCCTTAAAGATTAATTAAACTTTTATTTTTGTCTACAACCAGAATTGTAACGAAAACAAAATATGTTATTCTATAGTTTGTTACTGTTTGTGTCATCTTCGCTAATTTGGGGTCAGTCAGAATGAGTGTGATACTCGAAAATATTTTTCTTTGACAAAAGAAGAAGATAATAACAAACCGTGATTAGTGTAATAAATAGGTGCTGGTTTAATTGAAAGTCCATCGTTCTAGTGCCACCGCGGAATGTTGGGCTGACCGGACCGTAAACCCTGCCCGATCGACCACAGTCTGCGCTGAAGGGCAAGTCCCGCCTGATTAGCCGCTGTAAGGACAAGGCGGTTTGGGGGTGAGATCAGAAACAGTGGCGTTTACAATTGTGTTGTGTGGTTGGATGAATTGCTTCGTTTTGCGATGTTCTTTGGATCAAAGAATTTTGCGGAGGTAAAGACTATGAATGACAAGTAAGTTGCGACAACAAGTGATCACACTGGTCTATTTTCAAGTAATCGGGGGGGGGGGGGGGGGGGGGGGGGGGTGAAATCAGAAACCGTGGCTTTTTACATTGGTGTTGTGTGGTGGGATGAATTGTTTCTTTTTGGGATGTTTTTTGGACAAAAGATTTTTGCGGAAGTTAAAGACTATGAATGACAAGTAAGTTGCGACAACAAGTGATCACACTGGTCTATTTTCAAGTAATCGGGGGGTGTGGTGGGGGGGGGGGCACCCTCACAACCACACCCGCACACACCCACGCTCCCCCGCACACACATACACAACCCCCCTCCTTTGCGCCCCCCCCCCCCTCTGCCGCCAAGAATATGCTCAAAGCTCTGTACTCGCAACGGGGAAATGTAAACTGATCCTTGTCCCAAGTCCCAAGCCTTAATAAACGAGTAGACCGTCAACCAAACCAGTTGTCAGGCCGGTCAGGCGGTAGATATTTAACTAAACCGGAAACATCGCGGTAGACCTTCAACTAAACTGGCACCAGTCTGAATATAATGAGGTGACGCCATCAGTTAACTGAGATTTATTTCGACCCCCACATACAATTCCAGGATTTAGTTATTTCGCATGACAGTAATAGCAAATTAAAATGTCTTCGATCGGTCTGAGCCAGGAATAACTACTGCTGACCCCTGTTGGGAAAGTTTGACTGCCGGTCGGTTAGACACAAACTTGACCGTCATAGAAGAGGTTGCGGTTCGAATCCAATAGGGTCCTATGGTAGGTTGTATTTATTTATTTATTTATTTATTTATTTATCTACGGTTCGAATCCAATAGGGTCCTATGTAGGTTGTATTTATTTATTTATTTATTTATTCATTTATTTATTTATTTATTTGTTTGTTTATTCATTTATTTATTTATTTATTTTGGCCGCATTTCATAGGGTGTTGGTGCTCAGTCCGGAGTCCTGAAGCTTGTGGAATGGTTGGTTGGTACTTTTGGTGTGGTTTGCTTCGTTCACCTCGTTTTCTATTGTCATTACTTCAGCGAGTTTCTTGTTTTGGGGACCACGGAACTGTTGCAATGTATAGCGCTGGCTCGCTGTTTTGTACAACTCAACTCTATCTTGAAACCAATTTCCTTGCTTTAAAAAAAATTGTACCCGTGTTACGTTTAGCGCGCCATTTGAACATCTTCATGGTTGGAACGTTTCCATCTACGTCTGTACAGACAAGATAAAATGTTCATTCAAGTGACACTTACACTCAAAGAATTATTTCTTTAAAAAGCTACTTCACCAGCTGCACACACACACACACACACACACACACACACACACACACACACACACGCACACACACATATACTCACACACACACACACACACACGCACACACACATATACTCACGCACACACACACACGCACACACACACACATATACTCACGCACACACACTCACCTACACACACACCCACCCACACACACACACACACACACACTCACACACACACACACACACACACACACACACACACATATATATATACATGTATATATATATATATATATTATATATATATATATATATATATTATACACTTTTCTTTGTAAACCAGTCGAAGCAATGCGAGAGGAGAATACAGTGGGTGGTTTGCGGGTGCTGCGATGTGGTTTGCTCCTTCTTTCCAACCAAACATCTATTGTACTATTATTCTCTTGTATTTTTTTGTGTTTGTTACTCTCTTGTAGCACCTCTAATCTTCGTCACTTACATGACCTTTTTGTTGCAAGTGTGTAAAACTCTTACCAGAAAAAACACCAACAAAACAAACAAAAAGAATACAGGCCAGATCATACGTCTACTCAGCAGTGCAGAAGTTAAAACACTCACAAGCGCAAACAATAATTAGTTCACCGAGTGTCTCGTTTAGTGCAAGGTCTCTCTGTAGTAGACTAAGACTGTGACATCTTTTGTCAGTTATTTTAAGGGCAGACAGAATCAAATGTCGGTACCGAAAGTCCGAATGTCATTACATTTTGAAAGTGAAACGCAACCCCCCCCCCTCCACCCCTTAGAAATATCGATGCGTCCACAACTTTATTTGTTTGTTTTCACTGTTCATTAGTAGTTAACCTTACTCATAGATCTTAATATGTAATAATATATTATCATGGTGTCGGTATGTGGACTGCAACTTTTTGCAGGAAAATGATTCTCTTGATCGTCAAACCTTTTGGAGTCCGACCATAGTTCCTCGATCGGGTTGCCTGGCAACGCGTCGGTGTTATGTCAAGGTTTCTTCGCTTGGGTTTATTCAATACAATATTCTGTTGATACCAATTATAGCTTGGGAGTCCGTAGGTCGTAGGCTTACTTCATTTCTTTCCCACGGACTGGTATTCATCTATCATCCTTTTCTCCTGCACTAAATGGCTTTTTTTGTCGACGTGCTTCTCTGCACTGAACGCAAATGACTGTCAAGTCCGTTCTTCTCTTCCCCTTACATTAGAAATGAGGCACCCTTTTGGCGACCGTCCAAACTCCAAAAGACAGGACAGTTTTTCTTTGATATAATTCTCACTTTTGAGATTATTTGGCTTGTTTTAGAACAACACGTCATAGAAGACCAATCGTTAGAGAATGAACTTTGCATACAGTTTAGAACGTGATTCCACAGTTCCTTTTTTCAGTATGTTTTTTTTTTAAATAAGAAAATCTTTAATGGTGAAAAGAAAAACCAAATCTTTATTGTCCAGACACTGGTACATCGGTTAAGTGTTTCTCCCATCCCCCTCCACCCACACACACAAACACACGCGCACCTGTACATACTCTCGCGCATACATATAGCCTCTCTTCAATACATATGCACACTCATAATATATACTTACACTCACAGATAGACTCCCAGTCACACGCATACATGAAATGTTTCAGTGCTAGACATAATCAGTCTTCTGATAGATACATGTATAGGTATGACGTAAGTCACCCTGCTACAAAGCTTTAACCTCAACGGAGGAGTTCAAGAACGACTTTGATCTTTTGAATCGATGGCACTACACTGAAACATCCTGGGTTAGAATTATCACGTTCGTGATTGTGGAGAACAGACATGGACCTCGTCCGTATGACCTGTCGCGCCAGATACCAAGGATAGTCTAATAAAAGATCAATAACTATGATTCGTGTATGCTAATTTCTGATGGATTTTATCCGAATAATTAGACGGCGTCTTTCTGACTAAACACAGCTGAACAATTTCATACTATTTATGGAACTGTCTACAAGGGCAAACTTTGCCTTCAGATATATTTCTTTCTCTCGGCCTCCGTTTGGCTTGATACAGTGGTATGCAGAAGCGCTAATCACAGTTCTGAGCTGCATTTCCCTGGGGTTTGTGGATGGTTGGTGGATGCTCTGGTGTGGTTTGCTCCTTTCCCTCTATCAAACATATGTCGTCCACATCTCTCCTTTTTCTTTCCTTGGTACGTTATTCTCTTGTAACACCTCTGATATTCGACTTTTAAATATGACCTGTTTGTGTTGCAAGTGCCGTAAAATTCTTACTAAAACTTTTTTTTAAAGGGGGAGGTTATAGCCCAATCCTGGAATGACAGTCATCGCCATACTGACTGCTAATGAAAGGGGCAGTGTCGAGTGACGATGCTGCCTGTTCCTTCCTTCTGGCTGTCTGTTCGGCGCGCTGGTCGAATCTCTTCAATAATATAAAGATATCAGTTACAATTAATTGTCCAAGACGGCCACCCATTATCGTGGAGAAAAGTGGTTGTCTTACACAGATAGGCGTCTTTGTCAGTGTCACCATCTCCATTGTCATTATCATCATCATCATCATCATCATCATCATCATCATCATCATCATCATTAGTATTTGTAATAGTATGGTTTATTTTTTAAAAATTCCTCAAAGGT
>NW_004797391.1:858857-921242 GCF_000002075.1 Aplysia californica
AATAAACAGCACGAACACCTGAACTCCAAATACAACCTTAGATGTTTACATTGCTTAATTTAATAGATAACAAGTTCAGCATTTGGATCTGGTTTTGCAGTTTCTGCCAAGTTGTGTCAAAGAAGATTATGCATTAGTTCTCTTCTATCCTTTGCTATCCTGCCGCTCCCTCGTCTGTCATCTCCTTCCCATCGCCGATGGTTGAAGGGTACCTTTGCAGGTCCTAATTATTTTACTTCCCTTTGGTTGTTTCTGCCTGTTTTGTTTTGTTTTGGGTTTTTTACTGCACTAAATGTGTACCATTTTGTCAATAGGCTTCTCTTACCTATCACTGACAAACAAAACGAATCTTTATCCTTTATCTCCCTCATGACGTTCTCTCACTTTTTTCTCTCTCTCCCCTACCCTCTTATTCTTCCCACACCTTTTTTCATTCTTCTCCCTTACCCTCTTCTCCCCTTCTCACACTCACGCCCTTACCATTCTCTTCCCCTTCCCCCTCCCCCATCTCCTCACCCCCCTCTCCTCACCCCCCTCATCAGTCTCCTCTCCCTCCCTCCTCCTCATATATATTCTCTAAACCTCTAGACTCATCCCTTGCCTTTCCCATAAGATAAGTGGTCACCTACAAATAAAAGGATTCCAAGCACTCTATAACACTGTAATATGGTGAGACATAATGATTCATTATCATTAACTTTTTTTTCCCCACAGGGTGGTAGCGTATGTCATACAATGGCTGCTCAAGAGGTACCTGGATGTCACACTGCGATTTGGCAAGGTTGGTTTTTTCAACTTTGGCAAGGTACAGATGACCCTGCATCGACATGTCTCTGTGCATGTGGTAAGTTCTTGATTTAAAAAATCTTTTAAAATCAGGGTACCCCTGGTTGGTCCTACTTTTTTGCTATCCCTTTGTAGTTTCTGTCTGTCTATCTTGTTGGGTTTTTTTTTCCCAGTGCAAAATGCAGTTGTCGGTTGATGTGTTTCTATTCACTGAAAAACAAAATCAAGTCTAAAATTGAAATATTATACATTTGTGGTTAGCTTGTTCTTTTTTCCTCCATGCTTCTGCGTTCTTTCTAGTACTCGGAGTGATTAGTGAACTCAAGGCTATATTTAATGCCAAGTGAGTGGTTGGAGGGCGCTACTGGTAGGTCCTACGTCTTTACTTTCCCTCTGTTGGTTCTGTCAATCTGTCTGACTTTTTCCCTGCACTAAATGACCATTGTTGTGTCGATGTGCTTCTCTTTACACAAACGAACAAACAAATAATGCCAAGCCATATTGATGAGACATCGTTCAGGAGGTGGCCACTGCAGTGTGTCATTGGGCAAGACACAATGATCCTTACTCAAAAACATGATGCTGCAAAGCATCGACCAGCAATTGCTTGTTTTGTAAAATAAGTATGTATATTGGTGTGACTTTGTGTGTTGTGGGATGTTGATGAAACCTCAAAATTATTTTGTGTGATCATAATAATAATAGATTCCATTTATATAGCACTCGATCATTATACTTGCAAATGTTATTCTAATGACCCCTCAGTGGTCTGTAAAAATGGTATGTATATTTTACTTATTCATTCGTTCTTTCATTCATTCATTCATTTATTCTTTCGTTCATTCATTCTTTCATTCATTCATTCATTCATTCATTCATTCATTCATTCATTCTTTCATTCATTCATTCGTTCATGCATGCATTCATTCATTCATTCATTCATTCATTCATGCATTCTTTCATTCATTCATTGGTCCGTTCATTCCTCGCGCAAATGTTAGTACAATGTATAAAAGGAAATTACCTAAGCTGTCTACCTTCTAACTGATCTGTCTATAATAATCAGCAGGATGTTAAGATGTTATCTAGATGTTAAGATGTTATTTTCTTTCTATGGATGATCGATAAAGTATATTTTATCTTCTTGTCTTAACTTCCTTAAAAAACAACAGGACACAGATACGCTACTGGTAGGTGGAGAAGAACAGGAACTATAATACATGTAGTGACAATCATCAATGCAAATGACCACTTCCAATTTCCCCTCTTGTGTTTTTGTATGCTATAATATTACTGAACAAGATGTCCACCTGTCTTAGACAACTAAATATCTCCTCAACAATGGGTGGCTGTCTTGGACAATTTCGACTGAATATGCTTTACATGAACTTTACTCATGACACTTTTTCAGGAGCTGGAAAAGATTTGGTTGTCAAGTTCCTTTTTCAACCCAGATGTCAGGTGGGGAAAGTTGTTGTTTTTCTTCTTCTTCATCTCCTCCTCCTCCTCCTCATCCTCCTCCTCCTCCTTTCATTGTCTTCAGTGTTCATCCTCTTAATCGTAGGGTAGCCTACTACATATTTATCAGATCTCATTTGTACTGATTTTAACATTTATTTATCCATTTTTGGTTCAGCAGATTGTTCTCCTTACTAAAATGTGTTTTTTTTAAAGGTAGTCTTCTTATGAGTTTCTTCATAGCTTTTTTTAACAGACTCTCAGCTGGCCTGGGCATTCCAGCTCTTCTTCCACTTTTTCAGTTCAACTGCCAAGGCATCTTTAAAATACACATGCAATAAGTCTGTTAGTTTTTCTCCACTTATTTGAGCGGACAAAGTACTCAACTCCTCGTACTGTATGATCAGGAGTTTAAAAGAATGTCTTAGGCCTAGACTAAAGTAAATGTAAACACTACACATGCACCACCACCACCCCCATCCTCCCTATCCCCTTCTTTTTTGGAGGAATATGCAATGTGCCTTAGGCTTAGACTAGATAAAACATGAGCACCACGCACCACACACCCCACCCCCTTTCACCTGCCCCCTCCCTTGTTTGTCAACATACAATATGTTGAAAAGAGCCTAAGCTTAGACAGCAGTATGATGTCTAGCTTTGGGCATTCCAGGAAGCCGGTGGTGTTGTGCATCGAGGACATGAGGATACAGGTGGACGTGAGCCACAATGAGGAGACTCACAGAGGTTTACAAAGGGATGTCCAGGACCATGGACAGAGACAGTCTGTTGCTCGTATTGTCAACAAGATTATGTTACTCGGCAGTGTAAGTTCTGCACGTTTTTTTTTGTTTTTTTTTCTAAATGATTTATTGTTTATCACATTTATTACATACTAGACATAATTTTATCATTTACCATTTTTCATGTACTAGATGCAGAGCGTCATTTTCACATGTACTAGATTTAGAGAATGTAATTTTCAGGGCAAAAAAATCCCACACCTTAAGCACACAGCTGTTCTCTTTATTTCTTTTTTGCCCTTTGAGTGGAATGGGGTTCTGTATGGAACCAGTAAGTTAAACTTTCACTGCTTATTCGCTTTGTAGCCATGTATCTCTGCGAATGATATGTATTTATACATTTTTATGATTTTCTTTCAGTTCATTTGTTCTCTTTGTGAATTCTTTTTTTTTTTTTTTCAGTCATTGGGGAAGTTGGGGTTACAATGGTATGTCTCACACTATAAATACTAACCAACATTTGATTAATCAGCATGCGTGGCAGGTTTTTTTTTCCAGTGACTTTGATAGTCTTGTTTAGTTGTTTCAATTATGGGGGGACTTTTCCCCTTTTGTTTACAGTATGGGGGTCTGCGTGTGCACAATGTGACCGTGATGCTACTGAAGACCATGGTGCCAGACTGTCTCATTCACTTCTCCAGTCCTGAGATCTCGTTGGACATCACAGCTGCCTATGACAGGTAAATGCACCAATCTCAGACCGCAACCAAATATCTCCCCGAAATTATTATTTTTTCCAATTTTTTGCACCCTAAAGAACCAGGTAATTCACTAGACTTTCTGCTTACTGGCATCAGACCATATATGTGATTCACTACAAAGCACCAAAGTGATGTGGACACACGCACTGTTATGGCATAAGGACGCAAACCTTAATTATTTTCTGTTCCAATTTGTGTCTTCTGGAGTAGCTGACATTTAGGTTCATCTCAGGCAAATTTATTGGGGTTTTTTTTGTTATATACGCAGATATTTGGTTCTGTCATATTTTTTCCCCCAGACTTTGCTTTTATTTAGCAAGGATTCTGTGAAATGTACTTCAGGTTTTGGTTGTCAAAGATTTGGCAGTTGTGTAATGGGCTTTGTCAAAGCTTTTATAAAATTCCTGAAAAGTGTAAGGATGGAGGGAGGTAACCAGAAGGATCGAAATTTTCTGTGCCCATGGTTTAGCAGTAAATTGTTAAACAGTGGTGTCATTTCCCTGTCATGATATGAACACACAGTGTAGTAGTGAAGTTTCAGTTATTTACCGTCCAAAGCGAAGTTATGTGTATTATGGTACGCACCGAATATAAAAAAGTATGAGCTAACAAGCCTTTAATTTGACCTGAAAGTCAAAGATAAATAAATTCTAAGCCTGGGTGTCGCTTTGTTAATCAGTTTGACTCAAAACAAAGCATTTTTACAAACATATAATATGGCGGGTCTTATTTGCATGAACAAGAAAAAAATTGCGCGGAAATGTGATTTTACATTGCATGGTTAAAGAGTTAAGATGTTGATTTTTAACTGGTAAATACGTGTTTATTTGTGAAAGGGACATCTTTTGTGAGTGTAAGGCCTGGACACTGGAATGTTCCCTTTGTATATCCATACTGCATTATATTATATTAAAGAGTTACTTTGTTTACATTTGACTTGTCTTTCGTCTGCAGGTATGAGCTTTGCGTCAATTTGAACAACTTTGGATGTAAGGCTCTCCGTAGCTCTGCTGATGCTGAGGTGAGTCCATGGCATGCATCTAACCATAGATGTACATGTAGTTGTTTTTGAATAATTTTAGCATGGAAGAGGTTACGTCTGCTATGAGCGTACATTGATTTTTTCTTTGATACAATATATCCCATTGCAGGGAACACTGTTAGCTCTGTGAGTATCATGCTGGGTTATATTGTGGATGGCCCTGGTTCTAATCTCCACTGGAACATTCTTTAACTTGGGAGTTGTCAAGGCTGACCAGTAATTTTGTTTGGTTCTGTCAGGAATGGATCTTAAACCTGGAGGTCCCATCTCTTTAGTACCTTTAAAGTGATGAAAGGGATTTTAACACTAATTTACATATCAACCCACTGCTAAGTAAGCACATTTGGTCTCATTTATTCTAAGATCCCTGAGCATATTTTTATCTCAGCTGTGAATAACAAGTTTTTACTTGGTTTGTGTTCAATAACTGTTACGATTTATATTTGATACTGGATTTACTGGAAACAAAAGCTTCCTAACAAATATTAGTTTATGAGTAGTTTTTGGAAAAGTCGGGTAAGTCACAGTTTAAAAAAAAAAAGAGATTTTCCCCTCACTGCATTGTCTAAAGATTGTACTTTCTTCTCTACAAATGATCCCACGGAAAAGTGGGCTATGTCTTGTGCTGTGTAAAGTAAAAGAAAAGCTATACTGACTATGAGATACTGACTTTCACACTTTGAATTTCAATTTGCTCCACTTCTTTAAAAATGGGTTATTTAGGGGTTTTTTCCCCCTTGAGTCTTCATATCAAGTTAAGTTTCTTTTGTTTTTCAAGTTCAATGTATTACGACTTGAAGGTTTCTTTCCCCCTCCTCCCTTTTTATTTCAGGAGTCCATGGGACAACAGAATTGTTTGGCAGAGTTCTCATTTGCCTTCAAACTGGACGCTAAGGTTGACAAGGCAGATCCAGTGAAACTTGTGGTCAGTGGACACAAATATAAGGAGGGAATAAGTGGAAAATACTAGCAGATTGGGTGGAGGTTACTTTCCAGACAAAGGAAAGTGTGTTTTATTTTGGTTGATTTATTTGAGATGGAGATTCATTGTGTTGGGATTTTTTAGGTTTTTTAGGGTTTTTCTTTCCAGTGAGGGTAAGACTAATACTGTGTGTCATTTTTTATGAGATAAAGATTTAGTTGACAGACAGATTTTTATCTCCCACAGACTAACTTTAAAAATAAAGTAAAAAAGTTCACCTCCAGTCTGTGGGAGAGCCACTGGAAAAAACAGACAGGTAACAAACTCCACAATATCAAACCCAAACTGGGACCACGAAATCCTTCATTTTTACTCGATTATGCATCGGACCCACGGCCCGAACACACAAATACTTGGTTCAGGGAGACGAGAAGCCGTTCTGTGTCGGATGCGACACAGATTTTACCATAAGACACATTTTAACCGAATGTCTAGACTTCGGAGAGATCTGAAGGAAATACTTTAAATGCAAAAAATTGCAAGACATTTTTTCCGTCGTTGGTCCCAACAGAATTTGGGATTTTATGAAGGTCATTGGCCTTTATGGGAAATTGTAGAACAAAATTGAATTATTAAAAATTTTTATGAAAGTTGTTTTAGATTGAAAATATATATTTACACCAAATTTTAAATATTTTAACGTTTTAAGATCAAATGACCCGAACCCAGCCGTACAGTGAACTGCGAATAAAACTAACTTGTGTTTCATGCACTCATATGACCTTATGCTGTTGGGAGCGCCATAAAACCCCATACTATACATACAGATTTATATTTCTTATTTTTAATGGTAAATTGCATGAATTTATCTCCATGAATTTATAGTGCTGTCTCTGATTCACGAACAAATCAAAATCAATTGACTTAGTTTATGTTAAAAAGTTCACTTCCAATTTTGTTTCTTCAGGCACGCATTCTTCTCACGAACAATTAATAGATGAATTAACTTTTCTCATTATCTTTATACTTTTTCTGAGAACATTTAGAAAGTTTGGTTATAATCCAACAAAACCTGGTGAGAAGGGTTAAGAGTGAGAACACCTTATGTGATAGCTCTTTTTTTTATACGGCACTGATGATACTAGGTTTGTAAAAATGTCACTTATTTATCAATTTCCTTACACAGGTCTGTTTACGTGCAGAACTCTTACTCTTTTGCAGGACTTGAAAACTGTAATAGCCAAACCACAGATGATGATCACAGAAGGTGAGTTTCAGATTTCTACAGTGTTTGTTATAAGTGATACAGTGATTTGAAAAAATCAGGATGGGGGCAGTATTGTGGTGACCAGTGATGGTGTGTTTGCATTGTCTGTATCGCGATGTTGTGTCTTATGGTGATGTTGATGTAACATTTTAATTCTTGTATGTATTTATGTGTTACGCACCTTAACTCTTTATCTCCGAAGAGGGTAAACCCACTATCCTGGGGCCCTCTTCTGGTACGAAATCTAAAATTTACATATTCGCCACTAAATTGGTCATTAAATCAAAACAAGTGAATTTATTTCGATAGTTTTTGATCTTTTGAATGAACTCTTGGCTAAAGAGACCTGTTTTTTGCAACAGCCCCCCAAAAAATTATTGTTGAAGACGTCGTAAAGGAATATGCCCGAGCCGCTGCCAGTGGTTCCGACCGGGTGTTGCTGGAAGCGGCTTACCGGAGATAAAGAGTTAATGTATACCAAATTTCCCCACATGATCAATACTTTACTTTTCCGATCCAGCGGCCATTTGGGTTCTGGCCCTTCAGTCTGTCGATATGGCAAAGAATTTACTGGTTTTACCACTTGGTCAATAAAAGTGGCTATCCTGTAGCTCAGTTGGTGTCATGCTGGACTACGGAGTACCCACTATCGGTTGGTAGGGAATGTTTGTTATTTACAATTGCCTTGTGCCCGCGTAATATTAAAGAAAATAATGTAATTACATCCTATATAGAACTGGAATTGGTAAATCATTTCACATCCTTAAAAAAGTAGACAATGGATGTTTTCAGGTTTCCTTCAGAATTTGCAAATGATAGATCATCGCCGCCTCAGCCTTGTTGATGTTACCATGGAAACCATTCAGCCTGCAGCAACCTTTGCAGCTGACCCCGAAGCTGAATTTGGTCAGAGATACGAACACTGGCCCAATGACACCATGTTTTCAAAGCTGAAACTGTTTGAGAAGTTGGTAAGTTCATAACTTGTACCACCCTTTTGGTCCTGGGAAAAAAAGGGGGAAATCATGTGATATCACTGGGTTTTAAATTTGACAACCACAAAGGAGACGAGGCTGAGAGTATTAGAGATATTGCTTCAGAAATGGAAAGTGAAAGATTCAAGACTGTCAGAAATGTAAAATGGATGATCTAATAAAAGTATTTATTCTTTGAATAAAGAGAGATAAAGACTAAGAGTGGTAATTAATTCATGTGGCATCGGTGGCCTTGTGGTTAAGCTACCAGACTGGTAATCGTGAGGTTGCCTGTTCGGGGGTTCAAGCCGCTGTCCCGACGTTGTGTCCTTGGGAAAGGCACTTTACAAAAATTTTCCTCACATCACCCAGATGGAAATGGGTACACAGCAATAGACAGTGAAAGATCTTGTCAGTATGTTAGTGTTTTAGTGCCTATAAATGGCCGCTTGCCCTGTATGCTTCCCAGGAAGTTGAGATTGTTTCAGAATGCTTTCAGGTCTGCTGGGGTAAATGTATGAATTGTGAAGCACATAGAGCTTACTGTTGAGTGGGGTTTTGCGCTATACAAATGCTATGTATTATTATTATTATTATGTACGAACCATTCAATATCCTTTTTCGGCTTCAGTCAGAAATTAATTTTTAAAATGCAGAAGAAAGATCATGAAAAGTTAACAAATTCTTTGTTCATCAATTTTATTTGTCAGATTGTTTATTGCAGAACATGAAATAAATCAATATATTGGACAAACAGCATTTCTTGTTTGTTTTTTTCACTTACAGTTAATTTTAAAATCTAAAACATTGTACATTTTGTCAGAACTGCTAAACACGAAAGCACCAATTTATAGGAATGGGCAGGTCACACAAAAAAGCATCATTATGTTGGAAGAAAATATAGTTCCCTATTTTTCTGATGAAAGAGCATGTTGCTTTATAAGTCATGATTCATTAATCATTTTTTGTTTAGGGTTTTGAATTAAGGGCTTATGTTTGTTTATTTTTTTTTAATTTTGTCGTTGAACGGTTGAGATTCTTTGCATTATAACTGTTTATGTTTTGAAAACTACAAGCACCTTCGCCCTAAATATTATGTTCCTCAGAAAACTGCTCATGTTTGAAACGTGACTTTTTTGCATATCTTGAAAGATTTGGGTTTATTTTTTGGGTGCTTTTTAAAAATATTTTTTTGGGTAGCATTTTACCCTTTATTTTAGAGACATTGGAGCAGTTATCTTCTTTCCATAGGCAAAGTCTGAATGATGATAGGTTTTGAGAAGCTGGCTTTTAAGATAATCCAGGATGAGGCTACATAAATAGTGAATAGAAAGATGCACACTCCATCTCTTTGTGTTGCTAAAGTATTCATACTATATGGATTTTTGGGAAAGGCATTGAAGTTCCATTTTGTTTGGTATGTTACAGTGGCTTGTTTGTGTGAAAAAAAAGTGTCTGTCCCCTGGCGGAAACATTGTCAAATTTTAGCTAAATATGTCCTCTGTCCTTAAACTTATTTGGAAAAAATATTTAGAATAGTATTTGACCGATATGTTTTTAGATTATGATATAAAGATGTCAGGATTAAAAAAAACAAAAAAACTAGACCAATTTTAAATGGTACCTCCTATAATTTTCTGCACCTGCTTAAAGGTTTTCGTACATATTTGCTTCCAGGTAGTCGCTTTCTCTCAAGATATGCAAGCTTATGTTAACCAGTACATTTCTATGCCTTTGCATATACATTTTAAGTTTTTGTCTGAGGCTCATTTTCTTGAACAATGTTTAGTGGGTTAAGTTTGAAGATGTTTTTGGCAGAGCAATAATTTCTCATTTTTTTCCCCAGCAAATTGTCAGCTTTGATATATCAGACCTGGACGTAAAAATCGTACGAGAAACAAAACAAAGGTATGCTATGCCTATTGACAGTAAGTGTCGTAAACTGCACAAGTCTGAAATTAGGTCAAGTTTTACTTTTGTCTGGAAAGATAATTGGAACTCCTTATGCATCATGTGTTAATATTTGCAAATTTACTGAGTAAAATTTACAAAATGCGACATCGGCCCAAAATGTCTGTGTCTATTTTCTAGCTCACTTGACAACTTGCATGCTGTTTTCCTTGAAAGAAGTCATTTCAGACTTTTATGATTTGTGGCTGTTACCATCAATACGTTTACCTGAGGAGGACCCAGTTTATTGGACATACTAGCAAAATGGGGATTTTTAATTGTAGAATTTGAAATAAGATAAAATGAGACTCTACACGACTCTTTTCCTTTTTACTGCTATGTTGTAAAAGCTGGCAGTTAAAAGGCTTGGTTATCTTTTTTGCTCATGATACTTCTTGACAAGACAAGGTGTACTGTTAGCTTCTTTGGTATCATGATGAGGCACAGCATCATATGTATATTTATATGCATGTAGGATTTTGAGTATCTCTGTAAAATGTGATTTTGTCCATTTTCGCATGGAATAAAATGCATAAATATGATAGTGAGTGTCTCTATTTTGTCTGATGTTATCCTTTTTCATAAGACACTACATATAGATGACGTTGTTGTTTTTACCAATCGCTACCACCTATCTGTCCAATGCCATGTACTGATAAGTGCAGGTTTGCTGCGGTTGTTCCTTAGAGTTTGGTGTTAATGTTAGGTCTTGAAGGGCGAAGCAAAGCAACATATTTATGTGGTGCCAATTTTATTTTTATCTCTCAGGAGTTTAGCTGTTTCATTGAAACTATTCCACATGGGTTTTCACAACCATTCCTTTCTACAAGCCACAGATGTGAACTGGAACATCTACATGGAAGGTTAGTGTCATTCTAAAATGCTTTCTCATAAGTTGATGTAAGTTGTGAAAGTTGTAACTCGACTGGACACAGAAGTGTTTGACACTTAGCCAGTGATGTGTAATTGTTAAAAGTAGACTCGTCCTTCCATCTTGGTGCATGCCAAAATTCTGAAGGATTTTAATTATCATTTTTGGCCGTCGCCAGTACTCTAAATGGACTCAATCTGGTTGCAATGAAAATGTTTATGTAATCTGTTACTTTGTGTCACGCGCTTTTTAAAGTTTTACACAAACTATGAAAGGTTATACGAAGCATTGTTTAATCCTGAAGCTTTCTAAGTATGAAGTAGATTATTATTTGGTTTTAAAAAATGTGTATATTGTATAAGTAAGTATACTAATCTAGCATTTCTGTTTGAAAGATGAATGATGATTCATTTCCCTTTTTTTTTTGGTCTTTTGATTTGCCTGATATAACATTTAATAATTAAACTCATGGAGTTGTATTTAGGACTTGTATATTTGAGCTTGTATTTAGGACTTGTATATGTGAGCTTGTATTCTTTAGTCTCAGTTCATCTGATTTTTTTTTCTGTCTTGTCTTTTGACCGCTTATCATCTTGATTTTGTGGGTGGTTGGCGGATGCTACTTGTCAGTCCTATTTCTTTTTTTTTCCCGTATGTAGTTTGTGTTTGTCTGTCTCACATTTTCCATACACCAGAGGGTTGTTGTAGAGTCAGTATTCTGCTTTTTACTCAAATTCTCAAATGCAAACTTTTGATTTGTCGTTCTCACCAGAATTTAGTACCAGTTCTATGCAAGCCAATTTTGCTGGGGTGTCAAAAGTGGGAGCAAAAGGACAAGTAAGTTCACAGTATTTCTTTTACCATATTTCTTTTTGTTACTGGTACAAATCATCATACATTTAGTGTTGATTCGATGTTTGGCTACTTTTGACCAGCAAATGCTTCTGCGTACTATTTAAATTTTGTGTCCAATAAAGCTATTATTTTAATGAATAAATTTGTAGGTTCTTGTAGTGTTGTTTTTGTTGCTCAGCACAGTGAACACTTTTCCTTATGGGCTGTAGAAGTGCAAACAATTTAATTATAAGTATTATTGTTACCGTTATCATTATTATCATTATTACTAAAATTATTATTACTATGATATAAAATTTATCAATATTATGAAAACTCCCATTACAATCAAACTTCAAGAATGTTCTTTAAGGATTTTAAGCCAGGGTCACCTGTATCATCATCCAGCATGAAACTGAAAGAGGTAAAGATGTCTCAGATATCAGTAAATATATACACAATCTTCTAGAGAGATACATGAAGTCCGTACAATGTAGACACAGTGCCCTTGTGTGTGTGTTGAAGTGGTTAGGCTAGTTGCTGTTGCACATAAAAGAGATGACTTCGATTCCTATGTGGCAAAGTTATTTATTCGATTCTCAAAGTCTGCTTGCTGGGGGTGCTGTATCAAAGCCAACTTTGGAATGGACTTGGTGGTGGGTAGTTGGCGGCTGCTATGGTGTAGTTTGTTCTTTCTATCATCAAATACCTGTTTTTCTTATCTCTCCTCCTTTTTAGCGTTTGTTACTCTCTTGTAACACCTCGTATCTTTGGCACTTACATGACATAATTGTGTTGCAATTGCATAAAACTCTTTACTAAAACAAACGTAAATTATGTCGATGAGGGCATAAAACATTTTATAATCAATTGACTGAGGTTTTTCTTGTGTTCCTCGACCAGCTGCTCCGTGACTCTGTCGACTTGTTCCTGACGGTCACCTCGGGTTTTTTCCACTACCACCACGAGGAGGTGCAGTACTGGTTGTCTGTCTTCTCCAACATATTCCGGCTCCACCGGCGCACCACACGGGAGAGACCCAGGCGGCCGTTGAGGCTGAAAAGAACGAAGTCTGTACCAAGGTGAGTACAGTCGGATCATATATGATCTGATTGTTCATTCTGATTTGGTTTTGTATGGTCCTGTCTTTTTAACCAGCACCAAATGACCATCAGTGTGTAGACGTGCTTTTCTGTACTCAAACTGAACTAAAATACACGTATGTCTCAAAGGTGATCAGCTGTAGGTTCTTCCATCCATGATACAATTGATTTTTACATATATTTCGAGTCCATTTTCCATGTCAAATAAGGGTCCCTTTCCTTCCAAACAGCCATATATTTTTGAGGTGCCAATGCTGTTAACTTTTTGTGCTGGATAGTTTTGTGCTGGATAGTTTTGTGCTGGGATTTGCTTAACTTTGCCTGGCCAGTGGGATTGCAGTGGATGGCTGGAGGGAGCCTCCTGGTAGGTCAGACGTCTTCTCTTTCTCACTTATCGTTTTTGTTTAGCTATCTCTCAACAACTTTTCTTGTTTTCCAGTCCAACCTTGCTGTCATGGATGGCCGGTCGTAACTTCTCTACAGTGGTTGAGGTCACTGACCTCTCCTCCACAGTCTCGTCTGCCGCATGCACTGGGCTCCACGCACAACTCACACAGGCCAAGGTCCATGCCACGCTCAAGCCAGGGTCTGGAGGTGAGTGGGAGAGTGAAAGAGGGATGGATAGGGAAAGAGGGAAGGATAAATAGTGACATAGACAGAGAGAAATGGATGTGCAACGACTCACACTGACTAAGGTCCATTGCTATTCTCAAGGAAGAGGGAGGAAGAGAGGGGGGGAGGGGTAGAGAGAGAGACGGACAGAAAGATATGCATACCCAACTTGTACAGCTTAATGTGGAAAAGAGAGACAGAGAGTAAAAAAGGGAGATCAAGAATAAGAAAGAGAGACAAAGAGAGGAGGGTGGATACAAAGAGAAAGTGACAGAGGGAAGGAAGGAATCTAAATGTTCACCTCGTATAAGCCTCTGTTGGGACTCTGCTGAAGCCAAGATTTAGAGGTGCCACATTTCTTACCTGTCTTGGAATCTTTGTTGTTTTTTATGTGACCAAGAAAGTGACTAAACAAAAAAGAAAGAGAATGGTGGAGTCGGAGAAAGAGTGTAAAAATAAGTTTCAATATTTCATGGTGATGATTTACTTGAAACAAAATGGAGCTCATATGTTTTTCGTACTGCCCACCAGCTGCTGCGGAAGGTGCTGAATGGTTTAGCTCGTACAACGCTAGCTGTGAAGTAGACATTCAGTCTGTCGGCTGCTGGCTTGTGGATGCTAAACCAACAGGCGAGCTGCCCTCTGGTCGCAAGCACTACTGGGGGCAGATACTATACCTGGGAATTTTGCTCATGAAGGTAATTACATATATAAGTTTTGTTGTTCTTGTTGTTTTTTTGCAGGGTTGCTGAATATGAAAAATCTTTTTTCCTTTCAATTTTTTTATGTTGATGTGGAGGGAAAACTGCAAATTGTTTTGTTCTTTTGATTATCCCTGAAATGTCCCTTTTTCTAACTTGCTGACCAATATAGCTTTGTATTAGCAGCCAACATTTTTGTTTTAGTGTTTTAAATACCAGCACACTCCTGTCTATTTTGTATTTGTGTGATGGTTTTTTTCCCCCATAAATGTAAGTTCAGTTGCTATATTGTTGTATGGGTTTAACACCCTTTTCAACACAGCAAGGTTGTGTAATGAAGGGACAATACCTCCAAATTTTGTCAATTAAGAAAAAAGAATACTTTGTTCTGTTTTTCTGTCTAGCCATGATTTGTTCTTGTCTGACCATGATTTATTCTTCTGTCTGACTATTTGCCATGAAGGTGAAGAAATTTGGCACAGACCTCAAAGTGGAAGGCATGAAGGACAATATTCAGCTTGAGTGGTCATCTGCTCTCCACAACGCCCTCACACTTCTGCTGAGCACACTGCGTAAAACATGGCCACTTCCTGCTGCGGGGAGCCAAATGGGACACAGCGGTTCGGCTCAATCATCGGCGGAGGATGCAGTGCCACCGAGGCTGCTGGAGGAGAGGAGGGCATTCCACACCGTGAAATTTGACGTTTCCAACATCAATGTATTTGTCACAAATAGCGTCGGAGGTGAGCCCTGTTCTATTCCGCTTGGTTGTATGTTAATAATAATGATATTTTACATTCATGATATATGTTGTAATTTGAATATAAATAATAAATTAGAATAAAGATAAACAATTATTAAAGTAAATTGCAGTCATTTAGCACATATCTTAGGTTCTATGTGCTTTACAATTCATTGTTACCCCAACAGACTCTGAAACATTCCAAAACTGTCAGCTTTCTGAAAGAGTTAGTGCACACAGCCAGTTTACAGGAGTTCAAACTCTAACAAGCTGACATGATCTTTCGCTGTATTAAGGCGGGTAACCATTCTCTCATGGGTGACATGAGGGAAGTTCATGTACAATGCCCCAGGATTACAACATCTGATCCAGATCAGGATTTGAATCTATGACTTATGGTTGTGAGTCCAGCAGAGCTAAAAAAAAAATCAAAAGTGAAATTAAGGGATTTATAGAGGGAGAACTATAAAATGTCTCTCAAACATTATTTTGTTTCTATAATTTACAATTATATCTCAAGGATGGTGATAGGCTTCGGGGGGGTTTTTGGTGATAAATTTTTGGTCACCCAGTCTTTTGTTTACCTTGACCAAACTGTAATTTCCATGTAGTACAAGGAGGAGGGATGTTTGATAATCAGCTGTTATATCAGCAAAGGGCATAGCTCCCCCTTTGGTGAAGTGCTCTTCTGCATTACTATGTCTGGATTGTATGGGCAGCATCTTTTCAAAGATGGATGCAGAGTACAACTGGTAGATCCTTTTTCTTTACTATCCCTTTTTTTCTCTCTGTCTGTCTTGCTTTTCTCCACACTTAAGGATCATCATTGTGCTTCTCTCAACTCAAACAAAAAGCTTCTTTTTTTCAGTAATTACTATATCTTCACACTTCTACGTATGATTATGTATTGAATAAAGGCTCAGTCTAGCAGTTGTAACAGCAGTAAAAAGACACCTGGAAGTCCACACTGAGAGGATCCCACCTCATTCAAAATTGTCTATTTGTGTCTTGTTAGATTGTTAATCTTGTACTTGCAAAAAGTTCAATGACTTATGGTCTTTTTCGGTTCCAGCCAGCGTCATGCTACGAGTGGACAGTGTTGCTGTCCAGCACAGCCCATCACAGAGCATCCTGACTGTAGATGGAACCAAAGTTCAATATATTATCTGTGATAAACAGGTAGCAAAAAATGTTCTATAGTAATTCTTCAACTTCAAGCAATGTTTTCAGTTTTTATCAAACTTTAACAATTTTGTAATATTTTGCAGGTGTTTCTTATTCATGGTAGGTAGTTTTACAACCATAAATATTTCTGGAAAAGGCTGTATTATACTCAGTTGAACCTGCTTCAGTGACCACCTGTCCAAGACAAGCAACTATTTCCCACTTTTCCCCTTGGGTTTTAAAAATATTATAATGGCAGTGTCCAGGAGGACCACCTGTCTAAGATGACCACTTTTCTTCTGGGCAATGGTTGGATGGATTTATATTTGTCAATCTTATGAGCTTGTACGCCTTTTAGTCGATTAAAGCACTTCTGTTTTGGTTGATTCTATATTATGTTCATGATTCATCTGCTTCAGTTTTTTCGGCGATGTACCAAACCATTGTGTGGATAAGACTCTTGTTAGCTTTACACTTATGTAATTATACTTCCAGTTGTGACTAATTCAATAATACCTGTAAACAAGAGGGTCAATGTACAATATTACCTGTGAACAAGTTAACATGTTGTCTGAAATATCATTTCTAAGAAATTGACCCTCGTACTTATATAAATTGTTACTGTTTTGAAAACTAACGCTTAGAGGGGCTGACTACTGTTCATTCTGTCTGATGTTTTGTGAGTGTATTATTTGTTCAGTTCGCAAGGTAATGGACTGCTATACTTAATTTGTTTAAAGTTTTTTTGACCCGCTATCCCTTCCTATCAGAAATGAAAATGGCTTGAAGATCTTCTCTCTGTAAGGACAGAAACTGTATTGAAAATGGGGGAAAACCTCAAATGTGAAGTCAATTGTCCTATCTATGTTATGCAGTACTTATTGCTGTCAAGGGAATTTTCTTACCCCTGTTTGACCCTGCTACTAAGCATGGGCAAAAAAATCATTGAACTTAACTCATTTTCCTTGTAAAAGCAAAGATTATTCTGTGGTCATGCTTTTCTTCCCAGTGGTTTAGTACTGTTTGACATTATTCATTATTGTTTGAGTGGTAATGTTATCTTGTAGTGCTGTAAATTTCACGACTAAAGAGGATGTGTTAATTTATCTTTTCTCTCTCTTTCTTTCCTCCCCTCTCTGGTGCAGTACTTTCCCCTCAAACGTTCCACGGATATTCCAGAGCCAGTTGCCCATGTTCATCAAATCAAGGTCAAGTACTCTCCTGCCAACAAGGTGAGATTACTTCTTTTACAGGTTTTCAGTCTCACAGAACTGAGAAGCTGACACCTATGGAAATGTCCTGACATCATTTCATCAGCTGATCATTTACAAAAATTGGGGGAGTGTTGCGGACAAGAAGCCAGGGATGATTAATTTTAGATGATTGTAAATGTTTTATGCATCATGACACAATTTAGATCGTTTTGGGCATTTTGGAGGTGGAATGCATCAGTTTTACTTGTTGGGACCAACTTGGGCTGAAAGAGATAAAGCATAACAGCAGGGAGATATACTTGATAAGCTTCCTTTCGTGCTTTTTTACATGTATATTTTATGAAAGCCCTGAATTTCTTCCGATGGAGGATTAAGAAAATATATTTAATTTGATCTTTTCTCATTCAATATTTCCTTACTTTTTGTCCATCTTCTAGGAGTGCCGCGTCCACATTCTTCAGAACCTGAACGTCCGCTGGACTCCGGAGGTCCATCTTTGTCTCATCAGTGGCCTACAGGATGCCCGTGCTCTGCACACGCGTATCATGGTGCCTGAAGCTGGTAAGTCGCTACCTTAAAATTACAACAGTACCCAGTTTTGAGAAATTTAATGTAAAAAAATTTGTTCCACAACATGTAAAGCTTTTTGGAATGCAATTCTTTGAATATTTTGATAATGACTCCGTATAATCCTACGATTTTGATAGAACAAATAGAACTTTTGGTTTCTGACTTATAGGTTTTAGTAAATCAAAATAGCCAAAAATGTCAGATAGAACTTAGTAATTCTAAGGTAGCGAAGTGTCTTAGTGTGTCATTATACGTGAAGCTGATACATGTCTGATTGTTTCAGGATGCTGGAAGCTGGTAAGTGTAGATTTCTGATTGTGTCAAGTGCAAAAAGCTGATAAATGGAGAGGGCTGACTGAAGGAGTTGTGTTCTTTCAAAAATAACCGTAACTGTGAAGGGTAAAAATTAATAAAAAGTAAGTAAACCTAATATAATATGATTAATGATTAGAGATAAATCAAGAAGTGGAACAAACATGGATTAGGAAGCAATGCAAATTCAATTCATATGAAGTAAAATCTCTGCTGAGGTCACGTCCCTCTTGAAGGCATGTTTTATTATCCATTTATAATTTTTTTTTAAATGGATGTTGTTATTATGATGTGTTGTCCCTTTCAGAGGCAACTGGCACCAGCCCACCTGGGCAAGGTCCCTCCCCTTCTTCTGACCCACCAGCTAGCAGCAAATCGTCTGTATCCATCAACATCCTAATGCTGGCTGACATCAGTTTTGAGGCCAAGTTGTCCAGACAACACACGTGAGTAATGCAAGAATACAAGTTTGGGTTTAGTTTTAGGCTACTGCTCCTTTTGGCACAATTTGAGTTATTTCAGAATGGTGTTGGTTGGCCCTAGAAGGATAGAATGTTCAAGAACGACTGATCTTGATTTTGTTTTCATAAGTGCATACTAAGTTTTGTAAGATAAGTGATTCAACAACTTTTAATAAAAATGTCCTGTTTGTATTGGTTTAACACCCCTTTTAACACAATGTGGTCGTTTAAAAAGCCAGACTTCCGAATTGAAGGTCATGACTAGTAGGATAAAGCCAAATGGGTTGAGAGCTATGAAAACTATTATAAACAACCAAGTTCAAGAGCATCTCATTGGGGATTTGAACCATAGCCATATGCACCACAACCCTGTATAATACCAACTGTGCTAAGGATGTGCTAACAATTTTTCAAAGGCAATGTACACTTTTGTTGTCTTGTTATAAAAACAATTTTCTTGCAGTGAAACGTGTCCGCACAGAAGTATTATGTTTGAAAAATGGAGAAAAATATGTTTATTTCTCAGGCTGTCAGTGTACACTCAGAACCTCCTTGTGACCATGACCTTGCCTGACATTCTAATGGAGGTCAAGGACTTCAATATCAAATGTGATGGCCACAGTATTTTCAGCATAACTGTAAGTATTTCAGTGCCTTTGTTGCAAATTGGTCATGTGATTGGAAAACCATGCAGTAGTGTAAATCTAGCACTTGACCCCAAACAATTGTGCTCACAATGCTTCCCTTTTGAAAGCTGACAAACTCAAACTCCTGTAAATTTTTTTTTACTTACATAGTTCAGTATATGTATTAATTATAGTAATTATAAAGATCACTTTGTGGGTGGTTGGCAGATGCTTTGGTGTGGTTTGCTCTTTATTTCCTGTCAAACCTCTATAGTTCTTATCTCTCCCCCTTCTGTTTGTATGTTACTTTCTAGTAACCCATCTAATCTTCAGCATGTATGTGATGTCATCGTGTTGCTTGTGCCATAAAATCTTACTAACAACTAAGATCACTTCTGTAGCATCCACTACCTGTTAACTCACTTGCGACTGGGCCCTTTCACCAGTCACAAGCGTTGAAGAGTGGCGTTTTTGGGGGTATTTCAATAAATCACCACAACTCTCAGAATTACCCTATTGTAATCATTTTTTGACACAGTAAAGTAACATTCAAGCTTAATTTAATACAAAAAACTAAAGTTGTCTAAGTCTAATACTTTAATTTGTATGATTTTTTAAAAATTGGCATGAATTTGATTTTCCGAAAAATTTCCAAAGACGTGACAAGTAGAATGAAATTCACTGCAACAACAAAAATAAAAGTTCAAAGTGTTCTGGTTTGATTTGTATACATGTGCGAGTGTTTGGTGAAAATATAAAAGCTGGTCTGTGCATTGATTCAGACCCATACACTGAATTACATGAGACAGATGTACGGCACGACGTTGTGATTTCGTTGCGCGAAAAACAACACCGGTACTAGTGCTAGATCTAGCCCTAGAACTACGACTCGGGCCATGTTCGGGTACATATCCAGGATCCTAACTATTAAACTCATCATATTCTGAGACACTAGAACTAGTAAAACGTACAGAAGTATAGAAAACGGCGAAATTATGTGATTCTTGTACATGCGACTTCTTCGACCGTTACTACGACGCGACTGTCGGATTACTATGAGCTGTATAGAAAAAAACAAAGCGCGAGTTCCGGTCTGTTCAACCCCAGTTGGGGTTACTGTCCTTCACCTTCAATAACTTAAAAACTACCAGCCCCAGAGATACGAAACGAAGTCTAAGTAGCTCAGGCTTGGCCAAACAAGGGTACGAGGCGGGTCTCGCGATCCGTGCGTGATTTGTAGAGCGGAAAAAAAATTCCAAAGTTGGTCACGCAGGGCTTGTGAGACCCGTTGCGAGCGTCGCGGCGGGGGTCACGCAACTGTTGTGTGACCTGACTTAAGTGAGTTAATAGTCATTTTTATCAAAGGATAATGACAATTATGACAGTGAAGGCTTGTATACCTTATATATATTTTTCCCTCGACCTCTGCAGGGGTTTCAACTGGAGACCCTCCCAGCATCTGTCCTCAAGTCAGAGCGTGCACAGGCCAAAATTTTGGAGGATCAGACAAACAAAGCGTGGTATGTTCACAGTTTGTGTTGACATACTTCTGGAACTTATCATGTGCAAGAAAGTATTTCCTTTTTTTTTGTATGCCTTTACACCCGGAAACTTGTGTTGACGGGGCATACAGCAACTACATTTACTCATATTATTTAATAAAAAACATGAAGGCTTGTGTCAATACTACTTAAAACCCCTACATTCATCTTTTTGAAAAACACCTGGGGGCCAACTTCACCTACAATTTTGGCAGTCCTCTTGCAATATGTCTTCTAGCCCAAACAATTATTCCTGGAGAGACACAAGGGCACACCAAAACCTCTTTGCTTACTTTAAGGTGTTTTATACAGGTCTGAAAGACATGATCATCTGTCTGGTCTCCCTTTCGTCAAAGTCATACAGATGACTGATCAACTTTGAGCGTTTATGCCTGTGGCAAAAGAGTAAAGTGTCGCCAGAGGAATATTAATCCTAAATATTAAAATTTTATGGTGTAGTTTATACCATTTGTAGCCTTCTGTAAATATTGAATTGAAGAATTTGTCAAGCAGAATGAAATGCCTGTGTAAAATATAAATGTAACATTTAAGAAATAGCTCAAATATAGGTATAAAATTGTTTGGTTTCTGGAGTGAACATGATTGCTTTTACAATTGTGTGTTATTCACATAGTTCTGATAATTTTGATTTGTTTCTGATGTTTTTTTATTGCTGGTAATCTTCGTCATGACATTGAGTCTATTAATTATTACACTTGGACTCTCAAATTCAATATCATCATTGATATTTTCCTTGAAAGTGTGGATGGATTGTTTTGTATTTTTCAAAACAAAAATTTTTTTAAATGTATTATGGCCATTTTTTAAAAATTGTACAATTCTCATTCTCCTTTTTTTGCTTTCTCAGGGGCGTGTCATTTGAAAGCATAGACATCGTGTTCCCTTACCAGTACAACTTTGCTGCCTGCTATGAAGAGGTTTGTACTAAAGTTGTGTTTCTGTTGTACTGTGATATTTTGCAAAAGATAGTGAGACCTGTATCTTGGATTTGGATTTTAGACTTGATTCCTTGAGTGTAGACCATTTGACATTTATTAGTGGGAAATAAAAAATCAACCACATATAATTATTTAAAGCAATCTTGAGATGCAGTGTTTGTTTTTCTCCAAAATGTTTAATAATTTAGACGAATTTTCAAAAATAAATAAAGTAGTGTTTTCATTGATTCCATGGGGAAATTGGGTTTACGTTGTTAAGTACAATTCATATGTTTATTCAATAATTCACCAACTTAACAGCATAAAACACAAACTATTTTACCAATCTTATATTCCAGGTCTCCACTGTGTAGAGGCAGTTTCTGAGTTTGGGTTATAGCCTATTGCTCAATAACACACCCCCAACTGAAAATCTGTGTCATCAACTTGTCATCATTAATGCCTTTCTCACCCTGGATCAGAGTATTAGCCACAAACAACCACTTCCCACCTTTCTCTATCGAGGGCTAGCCTCTTATAATTATTCCATTTCTTCTCACTTTTCTGTTTGTCACTCTCTGTGACTCTTATCCAGGTTCCACATGGCCTTCTCCTTGATCTCTTACCCTGGGGATTCCAATCCAACAGTTTCTTTTTATGCATCAGCCAGTCAATTGCCAGAATGAAGAGGAAGTTATCAACATATGCTAGATATTATTGTGAACCTGAACTCACTTTGCTATTGTGTCACAGAACTTACGGTTTTCTTTTGACTTCACAACCTTTCTCTCTATGTCGTAGAACTAGCTCTGTTTGTGCTCCCAGGTGATGAACGCGGTCAAGTGGCTGAAGCTGGTGCACAAAGTCAAGAAGAAAGCTTTCACTGTGGACAGTCCCTTACCCCCTGATCTAAACATCAAGGTCAAGGTAAGTTGTCCATCTTGTTCTGGTCACTATGGTCAAGACTTATTCAGTTGACCTGAATGCTAAGGTCATGGTTAATCCCACTGACCTGTGAACATTCTTGAGGTCAAGGTAGGTTTCCTGACCTAAGTACTAAGGTCAAGGTAAGTTTTCCTGACCCTGAGCTCAGAAGATAAGGGAAGTTCCCTGACCTGAACATTGAGGTCAAAATAAGTTCCCAGACCTGACAATTCAGGTCAAAGTAAGTTTTCTGACATCAAGGTATATATTCCTGAATTAAACATCAAGTTCCAGGTAAACTCCCCCTGATCTGAACACCCAAGTTAAGGTAAGTAGTTTCCTTGAACAGTTTAAGTGCTCAGAACAAAACTATTTATCACCGGCAAGCTTTTAAAATGTTCTGCCCCAAGAAAGAAGCATTTTTCAGGACAGAAAAAAACAAATGTTTCATTCTTTAAGCTATTGTACCTGCATTATACATTTTTACTTGCTTTTTTCAACATTTTGAATTTAAATTTCAACAAAATATTTCTTGGGCATATGCAACCGATCTCACTGATTAGGAAACTGTTATAACTACAAAATAATTATTAAAAAAGCTATAATATTGATAATATTTAAAAAGATAAGAGTAATAATGATATTAATAATATGAATAATAAATAACAATAACAGGTTGCATTTATAAAGAACACGTAGAAAAGAGGAAATTCTATTGGTGCAGCAAAGTCCCAAGCAACAATTTTTCTTGCCTCAGGAATATTTTCTATTAATAGTAATAATAATAATACTAATACTGAGAATAGAATAATAGTTTCTATTTGTACAGCAATGTTCCTACAATTAGGTATGCTCTGAATGCTTTTTATTTTATACTAACCCAGACATGCTAGACCAAAAGGTTTTGTTGAACGTTTCTCATGAAACTGAGAAGGTTTTGGAATGTTATCATAACGTTTCAAAACATTCTCAGTTGAATTCAACTTACCCTTTTGGTCAATCTGTTCATCATTAAAAAGGTTTCAATTTGCTCTTGGTTTTTTGTTCTCTTTCAGATGCTTTCTATTGAGCTGAGTGACGATCCCTTTGAGGTGAAGATGGGATTAAACTATGAAGTAAGTATCTCATTGGTTATTTTGTCAGATATATTGTCGATCAGTTTCTGTAGCAGCTGGTTTGAGGATGTCAGATAATTTCATCAACAGTTTGGCACAATATTTTGGCATCTGTGATGTGATGTAGTGATTGAGGCTTACTGTCAGTCATGCATGCAAAAGACATAAGTTCAATTCCTATTTTGGTAAGCTATTTAATTGATTATCTTCATCTCTTTGTGGGACACACCATCCCACAGTGTACAGGATGGCCTGTACAGGCAGGATTAAAGTAGCCCATCTCCAAAATGAACTCAAATGTTTCTCTGGGATTTTACATCAGCAGATACTTGGAGACATTAATCTTGATAAATTTCCCACACTCTTTTACAATTTTCTACCACTCTTGATCCATCATTGGTGGTTTGTCTCTTTAATATTTTTCAGGTATTTTTTTAGAGTTTTGTCTGCGCTGTAGAGCTGTAGTAATGTTTAGAGTGCTCATCAACCTATAGCTCTGTGGTATGGTTTTTCTTCATCCAGTTACTGAAAGATGAAGGCATTGAGAGCAAGAAAAGAAAAGAAGTGATGGACGCTAAACTTCTGGATCTGCAGAAAAAGCAGTTCATTCCAGGTAAGTCTCAATGTTGAACTCTAACCGTTTAACTCGTTTCGTGTTCTAAAACTGTTGCTGATGTCATTCTGTAGATCCTCAGAGAAATCTTTCCAGGAAAAGAATGGACATTTTCCATATCTCATTTAGCTTTGAATTACACTTTCTTGAAATTACTTTCGATCAAGCAACTTTTTTTTTTTTTTTTTGCATAATGAAATGTTTTCATGAAACCAGTTACATAGTTGGAGCATAACACCGCTCTTCATTGCATCTACTTTTGTTATTACTTGGCTTAGGCTACAACTCGGCAAAAGCAACAATGTCAACATTAGCAACTCCAACCACAACAATGACAACAACAATAACAACCACAACAACAGCTGTGACAATGACAATAACAGCAATGATAACCATAATAATGGCAACAACAACAACAACAACATAAACAATAACAATACTAATAACAACAATAATACCTTTTCACACCTTGTCCTCAGTGTTGGGGTCACTACAGTCAGAACATGTCCATCTCTGCTCTCCCCCCCCCCCCCCCTTCAGGATCCATCCCAGAATTTGTTTGCTTATAGTCTCCATCATAATCTGGTTGGAGATCCGTCGGACTGGTTTGCACAGGTGGCTGTGTTTCCCTTCTCCTCTTTGGATCCCCTTCTCCTTCAATCTACCAAGGGTGTGGGAACCGCTATCTGCCCTATTCTTCCTCAAATTTTCCCTTACTGTGGTTAGGACCGTTGGTGGGTTCAGTGTCAAATTCCCTCCCACTTTTGCTTCTCCAGCCAGCTTCTCTGCTCTCTCGTTGCCGGTTACCCCTGTGTGGCTCGGACAGAAGATCCAATAATACCTTGTCACTCCTTGTCCACAGTGTTGGGGTCACTACAGTTGGAACAACAATAATGACAATAATTAGAACAACATCAGAAATGACTTCAGCAACAAGAGCAACAAGGATATTGTTTCACCACCATGTTGCATGAATGTATATTCCTTCAGTAAACAAGAGAGAGGAGTTGTTTGCCAGCCTGCACAAGAGGAATTCTGAGATCTACATTCAGCGATCCCAGCAGCTGTACAACGCAGCCCCCATCCGCACACAGCTCTTTACCTGGCTCATGGAGGACTTGACTATTACGGCACTGGCTGACAGGTCTTTCCACGGCACGGAGAATGTCTTGAAAAACATGCGGGACATTGACTCTGAGAGGTGATTGTAGTAGTAGAGACGGGCAGTGTTGGGGTGAGGGGTATTCAAATGCAAGGTAATGGTTGGGGGGGAGTCGCTGAACTGTAGGGAGCAAGAGATAGAGTGAGAGAGAGAGAGGGGAAGGGTCTGCTGACTGTCTGTCTGTCTTACTTTTCACTGCATTGAGTGATGGTTATGTTTGTCTCAATGTTTGCAGTGACCTGTGCACATACCCAGCTATGCACTCTATGCTTGTGGCGCACAAACTGGAATTGTTCTTAAATGGAACTTACTCTTGTCTTTCTCTACAAAATTCCTCACTGTATTAACAAGTGTTTTTGTCCTTCCATGGACCAAAAATCTCTTCTTAGTCCATTCCCGAAGGAACCAATCAACTTTATAACGCTATGGTGCCGCTATGTCAGTGCCAGCGTCAAGCTGTGGTCAGTGTCGCTCAGAGACTTCCCTCGACCCATGGTGGACATCCAGGCTATGCACGTGTGGGGCCGACTGGTTGGGGCAGAGCGAGAGGGAACAGCAAGGGGTGAGTGAATACAATATATATGTCATGACGCGGTGCACGTCGGTTCTTGGGCATGTGGAGTTATTGGCATCATCTTAAAGCTTGTTAATTTGTCTTGCTTTAGGTGAAAAAAATGCCCATCTATCTTGAACAGGTGTCAAGATATTTGAGGTTGAAGGAGATGGGGGTCGCCTGGTTTCAGAGGTAAAAATAGCGAGAAAATGGCCACCAAAGTTCGGTGGTTTTTATAGCATGAAAGTCCTTGGAAACTTATATTTTACATTTTTTTGCCTTTATTCAATGTTTTTCAGTAAAGTCCACACACTGTATTTTTAAATGGACATTAAAGGTGTTGAGTCCAAAAAATAAAAATTCTATAAAAATTGCCAAACTGGCTGGAAAATGCCAGTTTTTTAAAATTTCATTATTTTGACGAGCGCCTGATTTCTCCACGACACCTCACATATGTCACTTTTATTTTTCATCCCTAAACAGAAATTTGGTTAAAATGATAATACATGCAAAACGTTACGATAAAAAGCATGAAAAGATTTTGAGATACTTCACAACTTCCATTATTTTTTAATCCACCCTCGTAATACATAATATCACACCAATGCAATCTTACAAACACTCTACATTGCTAGTTCCTACATTGCCATGCCCTGTTTTTGAGCTTGGGTTATCGTGTCTTGCTCAAAAACACGGCCCAGTGATGCTGCATCATGGACACATGCTTTACATCAGGCTGAGCTTGAACTTACGAGCCCTTCGGCTGCTGGGGCAAGTATTGCTGAATTAAGCATATTACCGTTCAGACCTGATATAACAGGGATGGTGGGAGTAGAGAAAATTTCCTGTTATATCCGATCCCTGTTAAATCAGAAATTCAAGGAAAGTAAGCATTTGTGGACTAATCCAGCTGTACTTATTCATGGGTAGTTTCCTTTACCACAAGTACCCACGAACATGGGTTTTGGCACCAACTTTCTCCTTGCCTCCTTAAACCACATCAGAAGAGCTTGGTCTACAGCATCTGCATCGGGTAGTCTCATCTTCTTCCAATCGAGAGCAAACTTTCCATTGGAGTATATGCCACTAGTTTCTCTCTATCCTTGATAATGGTGTGAATCGACCCTTGTGGAATGTCGAACTGACGACAAACCTCTGCCAGTGGAGCTTGCTTTTTGTCAACAGCCTGGATTATTTAGCGTATTTTTTTGGTCAATTGAAAGGCATTTTCTCTCGTGCTTGACATCGTTGGTGACACATTATGCGTACGTGTTGCTAGGTTTCTGACTAGATCGAGGTCTGCAGCACACTGCAGCCCTCTCTCGCTTCACACACTGCGTGTGCTTGCAGTGGCATGGCTTGCATGGGCTTGCTCCATCACTCTCTTTCTCTCTCTCTCTCTCTCTCTCTCGTACTTTTTACTCATTGTTAACGAGCCTTTGTCCCTGCTATAACCGGTTGGGCTCCGATGAGGCCCTGTTATTGCCGATAATTTTTAATAGAGACAAAGAGTAGGAAAAAAAGGGGATTTTAAAAATCCCTGTTAATACCGGATCCCTGTTATTACCGGGCCTGTTATATATGGTTTCCACTGTATGTCTTTTTGTTGTTCCATGGAAGTTTCAAGCTTCAGTGAGGCTCTAGAAATCAAGAGGTAGTAGGAGCTAGTATTTAGTGTAAGTTCTCTTCAAATAACATGCAACTGATTCTTTTTATGGCATGTTTCCTTTTAACTTTTTTATTTCTTTTTATTGTAAATGCTTTACACCCTTTGTCAACTCTTTTTATCAATTAGGAGGTGTAATATTTTTGTTGCTTTTGTTTGAAATTATGTTCCTTTTCTGTATTCTTCTGACTTACACAGCAAAAAGAACATGCACTGTGGAGGTGGATGAGCCCTGGACCACCATGGCTGTGGAGAGAAATCTGCCGTCGCTGAAATTCTTCCATGATTTTAGCTGTGGTGAGTTTTCAGTAGACATGTTAGGACTTAAAATCCACGGTAGTAGTCTGATGGCCCTGTCAAAATTACAGCTCCTTTGTGCTAAGTTGGGGGGACATGTTTACTCTTAAATTCAAAATAAATGAATGGGCCACAAGTTTGTTGTTCTCTTGGAGAAGAAGAAATTTCAGTGTTCCTTCTGATTTTTTTACAGAATAATCTAAACATGCTCTTAATTTGATCTAATGTTTTTACCATTTATTCCTTCAATTGGCTTGATGAGGGGGAACAAGAAAAAAGCAAAATCTCTTACTGATACGTGTAGGGAAAATTTGGGTCCTGATTCTTAGATGACATCACTCCGTTTATGATGTCTTTAATCCCTACCATATCGTCGTTTCTAGGGTCCATTGAGTCTCTGTTTACTTGTCAATAACCATGGTTGGTTGGAGGCTGCCACTGGTAGGTCCTACTTCTTTTCCTTCCCTCTCTTGTTTCTGTCTCTCTTGCCTTTTCCCTACACTGAACAACCATTGTGAGTGGATGGCAGGTGCTCTGGATCAAACATCTATTGTTCTTATCTCTCTTCCTTTCTTTTGTGTTTGTTACTCTCTTGTAACACCTCTAATCTTCGGCACTTCTATGACCTTATTGTGTTGCAAGTGCCATCAAATTCTAACTAAAACTTTTTTTCAAAAACCCTAACTTTTATTGTGTTGATGTTCCTCTCATTACTCAAACAAAAAATTGCAAACAACTTTTCTACTCTGGGGATGTTTACAGACATGAGCAGCCTGACCCTGGCCTATGGCGTGTGCTGGGAGCCAGCTGTCGCGCTCTACAACCTGAGCATGGACCGCATCAACAAGCCCTCGGTGGACCCCAGCCGGCCGCTCCCATTCTGGGACAAGATGCGTTTGCTGTTCCACGGCCGGTTCACGGCCTCCATCAGCTGCATGAGCTGGCTGTACCATGCCTCGCTCGACCCTTACAACAACACTGAGCTCATGGACTGGACCTGGACCAAGCTTCTGTTGGACTGGACCAATGGTGAGTCGTGGTTCATGGGTTGTGGGTAGTGGTTTGGAGGGTGATAATTTGTGGGTTAGGGGTGGCGGGTTGGGGGGGGGAGTACTTTGTGGGTTGGGAATGGTGGTTCATGTGTTGTGGGTCATGGTTCGTGGTTGGTTATTCAGGGGTTGTGGGTGGTGGTTTGTGTGTTGTGAGTGGTGATTTGTGGGCTATAGATTCTGGTTTGTTTGTTGTGAATGGTGATTTGTGGGCTGTAGATGGTGGGTTGTGGGAGGTGTGGAATAGGGCTGTGGGAGGTGGTCTGTGAGTTGAGGATTATATGCCTGGAATATATAATTTCAAAATTTTGCTGACACACATTTTTTCAAAGTTTAAATTGTTACAATTTTGTAATTTTTATCATTTCACTGAAAATATTGAGGTTTTTTTCATTTTCTTTTTTTTTTTCTTTGGTACCTGTCAGACCTGTCTTTCATTTGCAGCTCAGTTTGTTTTGCAAGGCGACCTCGACATTTCTGTGCGGACAGCTTCCAAGTATAATGAAAGCAAGTTGCTGCACCTACCCAATTTGACCTTCAGGTATAGCATTATTTTGTTTTTGGCACATCTGTGGCGCGTAGTAACATAGCTTTATTCTAGTGGTGTCTATGGTCTAGTAGTTAGACTGTAGGGCTCAACCAGAAGGTCATGGGTTGGAATCCCATCTGTGGCCCAATGTTTTTTTCCATGAAAAAGGCACTTTACATGAATTTTTCTCACTTCCCCTGATGTAACTGGGTACCCGGCCATAGACAGCATAAGATCTTATCACTATGCTAGTGTTTTGGCGCTTGTAAAATGGCAGCTTGCTCTGTTTTCTTCGTGGGAAGCTGCAAATATTTTAAAGTGTTCCAGTGTCTGCTGGGGTAATGATAATTATTAGACTCATAGAAAAATGCTTAGAGCGTGAATGCACTATGTAAATGAAATTATTATTTATTATTATTATTATTATCCTTAATATTAATATTATTATAATTTTAGAAGCAGGCACCCCTCAGCCTTATTGCATTGTAGACTCAGAGGCCTATCAGTTTCATCTTTTGTTCTGCACTTTGTTACTGTCCCATTTGAAAAAAAATAGATTTCCTGACATTTCATACAAAGTATATTTAACCTGTATTTAGATCTTGATTATATTATCTTTCATCTCTTAGAGAGAGAGGGGGGGGGGGGGGGGGTAAGGGAGGGAAAGAGACAAAGAGAGATAGAGAGAGAGAGAGAATAATGATCATCATTTTACCTTGACTGATTTCTGTCTTTCACCGTTGTCATATTCAGTTGTATTTTACAAACTTTTAGTCTGACATGGCAAGTACTTCTAAGAAATAAAATTGTTCTAAAACTTATTTCACGATTCCTATTCATTTCCAGAGTGTGCCTGGAATGGTTGTGCCTTGGAGATGCCAATGACCACCACCCAGTGATGCCATGTGCGCCAGATAAAGTGCCTGACTTCTCACTGGAGGTTCGAACTCTCAAAGGCTTCATGCTATTTTGTTGGACGCTGACTTTTCCCCTTTCTTTTTGTTCAACAATACATTAAACATCATACAGGTTAAGTTGCACATACAACATAAAGGGAAAATATCTACACTATTGAACATACATTTCATGCATTATGAGATATTTCAGTTGTGGGTCAGAGCTTTCATTTAATAAAATTTGTTTAAAACTGAGATTGAACTGATCTAAAAAAAAAAAAAAGGAGATATTCTCTCCATGGTTCTGGTATTTCGTCGTTTATAGTTTTGAGGTTGTGGACACCTAACAGCTCTGTTTTGTATTTATTCTTTTACAGGAACATGATTCTTTCCGAGCTTTCCGCTCCCAGAATCTAAACCTTGACCTTAGTCTGAAGACAAGACCTGTTGCCGACAACTTGCTGGATATCCCATCATGCCCAGAGCTGTATGCCAGCACGCTTCGTTTCCTGGAGAAAATAAAGGTGTGTTTTCTCCATACAAATGTTTGTCAAGAGATTTTGAACTTTTTTTATCAGAAGTATCATTTGTTGGGGCGTAGATCTGAACTATATTCATGTTGTTGCTCTTGATCCTTGTGGTGAATGAAACCATGATGATCCTCTCCCAGTGTGGTTCCCATCTTCAAAATAATTTCTTGGCATACTTAATATGATTCCAACTCCTTCTGCATGGTGCTTGTCTCTCCTGTCAGAATACAATATCTGTTCCCCCGAGCTGAGTTATTTCTGTCTAGACTGTATCCAGTGGGTTTCGCTGACTCCTTGTATTTGCAGCCTGTGTCTCTTCATTTCATGTGATATTTGAGCTCTCTTTCCTGTTTCGTACCAGGTGCAAAAATTCCACAATGCAGTCTGGAGAGACTTGTTTGATAGAGAAGGTTTCGGGTCAGTAGAGCCATTTGGCTTTGTCATGTTGTCCACTGTCCTTCATTGTTGGTACTATTGTTGCAGAAGCTCCTCTGTGTCCCAAGGCTGAAAGATGAGACGTGTTTGCTTATGTTTCTGTAACTTTTTTAGTAGTTTTTACAGGGTCGGGTAGTTGGCCCTCCGCCAACTGGTTCTTTTTGGGAGACTAGACCTGTGTACCTTTAGTCAACTCTTATGACATGCAGTATCACGACTATGCCCCCCCCCCCCTTTCCCCAACCTCACAGTATTTACTTGCTAATTGTCAGAAGAAAGGCTGTATAAATGACAATGTTTCCTCTTTAATTTAAAATCTAATTTATGATGCCTCCATTACAGGCTTCTGTGGGGAAATATATAGGCTTTTCACCTTTGCATGCTGTAGATGTGAGATCAATTCCTGGATGGGGAAGTCAATGGGATACTGTGTCCAATTCCGCCTGGGCTGGTCCTGACAGGCAGGCTGGGTGGAAGCAGTCCAACTCATAAAGGATATAATTTGTGTCATTATGGGCATAAAACATTTATAATTTTTTTAAAGAGCTTTCGCTCTAGGGGTATGTTACATTGTGTGTGTGTTACAGTTGGTCGGTCGGTTTGGCTGACTTTCTTTTGTGCGTCATGACTGTCTTGTGTGTGTTGATCTATTTTTAGAACTGTATGTTCAGCGTTACACGTCCCGTGAGGAGGGGCAAGCTGTTTGGAGTGATCACCCCGCGACGACTACAGCTGACGAGACACTACAAGTGAGTGGGTTGGATTTTTTTTTCTTTTGATATGAGTTGACACAATTATGTTTGCTTTGTGACTGGGTACAGTTGTGTTCTCTTTTTATTACCTGGTGACCAAAGTGCTTTCAAGGGCTTTAATAGTTGGGTAGGTACCATGCTTAACAATGATATGGATAAGCTTGCTAAATTGTGGTACCGTGTCTTAAGTGAATGGGTTTCATTTCTGTTCTGGAAAAGTAAAAACATTATCTCTGTCTCTGAGTTCTTACCTGCATTTTCACTGTGATATGTAGAAGACTTGAGTTTGATACCCGTATGGAGAGAATTTTTATGGAGTATTGTATTTTATGGAGCCTTACTGTTGGGATGTTGTATCTCAACTAGCCTGGATCGGCCCTTACAGACAGGGTGGAAGCCTGCCTTCTAAATTATCTAAATTGTGTCAATGGGGGTGCAAAAACACCTACATTAACAAAATTTTAAAAAACGATTTCTTCTCGCAGGAAGATCAAGTTGTCCGTGGACTTTCACAAGTTTGCCATTTGTCACTGGATGTCCAACGCCAAGGAAAACGGTGCTGAGCTCATCTCTGATTCCTTTGTTCTACAGGTCAGTGTTTAGAAACATATAGAGGGGGTGGTTGGCTGGTGTGCTGGTGTAGTTCTTTCTTTCTTTTTAATATCAAACATCTGTTGTCTTTATCTTTATTTCTTTTATTTTTGTTTGTTATTCTCTTGTAACACCTCTAATCTTCTGCATTTGTATGACCTAATTGCATTGCAAATGCTGTAAAACTCTACGTAAAACAAAAGATTTTAGTTTTCTATAAGTTTTTAATTCTCTCTCATGGAGGAGCAAAGTGCTCTGCCTTTGATGTGGCCTCAAATGTGGTTAGAAGGATGTGTTACTCTTCTATTAATTTTCTTACTTTTTTCACCTTTTCACTTTTTCTTTCTGTTAATGATGATTGGAGGATGCCACTAGTAGGTCCCAGTTCTTTTGCTTTCTTTATGTTGTTTCTCTCTGTCCATCTTGTTGTTCCTTTTACTCATTGTGTCAATGAGTTTCTTTTGACTAAAACTAAACAAAAACTCCCCAACCAGATGTGCAATCGTCTGAACCTGGTGCCCTTGGAGGACGGTTTGTTGCACCGGCCACGAGCTGACTGGAGCATCAAGTACCTGAAGTGTCAGCTGGGACCTACGCGCATCTACCTGTGCAAAAACATGGGCAAGGATGAGGCAGGAGCCACACCTGAGCCCGCCGACCGGAGTTTCTTCCTCAGTGTCACTAAGTCAGTCTTCATTCACTGTAGCACTTATTTATGTATTTGCCGACTCACATGTTATAACTAGGCAGTTTAGTGAACACGCTCGCGGCAGGGCGAATCGGCCGCGGTACGCCTCGTAGATTTTTGTGACCGGCCGTGAAGCCTCGCGCTGCGGTGGGTCTAAACAACTCACAGTTTTGTTTCGTTTTGCAAATTGCACTACCACTCCCGATACATCTTTTTAAACAGAAAAGAAAGGTCTTCAAAATGGCGGTCTTCGCGTGAAAATCGATTCAGTAGAACTGGAAATATTTGCATCTGAAAACAAGGCAGTTTTTACAACGCGATAAAATGAAAACTACTGGCTGTATATTTATGAATCTTTCAGAAGTTATAGATTATCCATTCTAGTTTCTTTTGACACCCGAGTTGTTTAGGTTGAACTTCGCACAACGCTACGGCGCTTCCCGTAAAAATGCATACAAAAAGCCGAAACGCCGAATCGGCCGGTCAGCGACCCGGCGCCCCGCTCTCCCCTGCACACTGTGATAACGTATTGCGCCGGCATCGCATTTATTCGCGCTTTACTTGTTTCTCCGGATAATAATAATACGTGCGGCTATGAAATTATGAACGGACAGACAAAAGAATTCACAGTTTTGCTTTTATTTTACCATATTTGGCTCTTGAATAGTGCAAATGATAGGTAAGTCTAGAATTCAGCAGTAGTAGGCTAGAAACAGTCAAAAGCCAGCATATCTAACTATTTATGCCTTTGGGCTTTGGAATTGAAATAAAGCTTGAATTGCACAGTTCTAATTGATGTTAGATTCAGCATCTAGCTATATATTTCAGAGTTAATAATAAATCTCATCATAACAATTGCTTTTATGAGACAACCTTTTTCTTAAATCAGTTTTGCGCAAACTTACTTGTTAGTAGTATAGTAGTAGAGAACAGAGTTTATCTAAGCCTCTGCTCAGTCTTTCACTTTCAGTACCTAATAATTTAATGTTGTTATTTTCTGGATATTTTTACATTTACATTATCAAATTGTGCCATTTAAAAAAATATAATTTATGGCCAATGAGTCTGACTCAATATTTAAAAAAGAATATGCTCATCAATAAAAATTGCTAGTTGATAATAACTCAAAATGTAATGAATAGTGAAGAAACATGTGTGAAAAAATAATAGAATGAGGTAGACTATAAATATAATTTGTCCAAAAAATTGCAAGTGCAACTTGTGTGAAGATCATAAAATGACTGTCATTTTTTTCCTTTTCATCTTTCCGCAGTTTATTAAATGTTCCAGTGGGTCTACAACTAGGTCTCCGAAGAGCATTTTTCTTGAATTTATAAGCTCTTTTATGCACTTGAAAGCATAAAATATAGCTTCACACAAATGTATGTTACAATACTTTGTAAAAGAAGGATAGGGAGCTGACTTATGGCGGTCATTAAGAAGTTGGGGTTTTTTTTTACGGAATCCGTTTAACGGTTAGAAAAACACTAAAAATACGTTTTGAAATCTTAAGAATGGCCATAAAAATTGGAAATTATTACTTAATTGGCTTAGCTCTTTAATAATTATGAACAGTGAAAAAAGACAAAGAGAATGATGTATGATTTGTCTAAATATGCATAGCTGCCACTTTCCCGCTAAATAGCAGAAACTCCGCTACATCTAGCGTTTCCCTCAACTTTCCTCCTTCCTCCGCTGGACCGCTCTTGGTCGCAAATTTCATACTTTTTTTTTTCCACGCGGAAAACACCGAACTGGGAGAGAGACGAAAACGCGGTTCGCGCATGTCCGCCCGTAGCTTTCTACTTCCGTTCTTCTAGGCCCAGCGCTAGTTTCACATTGTTTATTGTTGTGGAGCAACACAGTGTCGATTGGGCATCGGGACGTTAGCGCGTCGAGTTGTCATTGAAATTGGCGGAAATTCGAGAGAAATTGATTCAGAATGCAAAAATAAAAGGAACTGGAATGAGAAAGAAGCAGCCGGTGTGCGACTTGAAAAGTTCATTAGAAAATTGAACTAGATCTAGATCTAGCCGTTTTTTGCGAAAGAAATCGAGGCCCGCGGCACTCCTGTGCGGTCCCCCCCGTTTGTTTACATGACGGCTATTGTGGCTGCTGCGGAAGTGAATCTAGATCTAGATTTAGATCTAGAAAATCTATCTCTAGATATAATCTAGATTTACACATATTTAGATATATCTAGATCTAGATTAGATATCTCTAAATAAGAAACACACTACAGGGGCACTAAATAAGTGCAAACGGGACCGCCATTGTACAGGAGTGCCTGTGTGTATCCTTGATCCGATACTGCTCTACGTCTATCTATGTACACGTTTAAAGTGAAAGAAATCTTTTTATGAGACACCAGCTGGCAAAAAACACTAGATTTTTAGTCACCAAGTCCAAACTGTGTCAAATTGACTTGAATGCTTGTTAGTCAACTTACTGCCTTTATGGTTGTTGTTTTTTTTGTTTGTTTTTTTCAAATACATTTTAATTCAGTTGCCTATGGTTAACAATATGACAGCTTTCCCTTCCAAAACCGTAGGCTAGATTTTCCAGTATATATTGCCTCTGGATCTCACTGGTTTCGGAGAGCGCGCGTACGCCTTCGTGTGAATTTCCTCCTTTTTATAAATTTCTGAGTGGCAGCTATGAATATGACAATTAGCAGCAAAGATATAGCCCATTTTGTCCATTTTGGGTTATCCTTGCGGGGGATTTTTTATCACCCTGAACCTCTAGAAGTACCCAAAAAATATTTCTGTGACTTTGTAAAGAGGGGTTTTGTAGTTGTGTGCATTCTGTGTAAAATTCCCAACAAACTGATGTACAACACTTTAAAAAATATGCATTTTGTGTTGAGTAATGGTCATTTGTGTTGTAAAGTTGCATTTTTGTGTCACAAAAACTCAGTGTTAAAAGTGGCCTGAAATTGGCCAGATTTTAGGCATGAAAAATCGCCATAACTTTTTACATAAACTTTTTACTAATAAAGATATCAACAAAATTTAAACTGTTTTATGATCATGAAGGCAAGAGCTTTCATATGAAAGTATTTCAAAGCATATCAGACAAATAATAATTTGAAATTTTCACTAAACTGCCTATTATAACGTGTGGATGTATGGGCCAAAGGCCTTTAAAATCAGTAAGATATCTTAAAATGTTTTCATTATCTGTTATTGTTACATAAATGGTGTCTGTCGTGTAGTGGTTGGGGGCTTTGTTTCAAGCACAAGACCTGAGTTTGATTCCCATGTGGGGAAAAGTTTTATTGAGTAATATCAGTCTTTCTGCTGGAACATTGTGTATCTCTCATCCCAGATTAGCCCGAATTGGCAGGATCAAAGCGATCCTCCTAAATAATCTAAATTTTGTTGATGGGGACATAAAACACCTACATTTAGAAACAAAATGTTTCATGTACATATGATGGGACAATTTGCAGTCTTTTTTTTTTCATTTCATTTTTTTAAAAACTATGATAATCGCATAGGCCATTATTGTACCATGAAATATCTCTGTTATTCTGAGTTGTAAGCTCTGCTATGTGATGTATTTCAGGATCAGTTATCAGAGGTCTGACAGGAAGAGCAAGTCAGGAAAGAAAGAGGATGAAAATGGACTGGTCAGTGAAAGCACTTTGCAAATTTTTCTTTTTTTTGACGGCACATAGTTTTGTGTCTCTGTCAGTCTGGAGTCCTCATATTTTACATTGAGGTAGACAAGACAAAGCTACTACAGTCGAACCTGTCCAAGGCAACCACTCATTGTCAAGGAGAGAGGTGGTCACCTTAGACAGATGGTCATCTTAGACAGGTAGTCCTCTTGGACAGTTTTATTAAAATATATAGAACAAAATGCAAGAGGGGAAGTGGGAAGTGGTGGTTTGTACAGGTAATTGTCTTTGACAGTTGGATTGTTTCAGCGAATTCGACTATTTTAAAAAAGTATACTGTTAATTTTGCATTTGTGGAGGTTGTTTGGTTTGACAAACATTTCTGTTATAAAGAATTATTAAACCCACATCATACCAAGCCATCTTAGTGTGCTGGTGTCGCATACTTTTTAGATGCCATGTCTTGCTTCAAGTTGGCGCATTATCTCAAATACCTGAAAGAATAAGCAGATCGGAATGCCTAGAACGACATTTTTACATTTTTGCGCCCCCCCGCACAACTCAGTGGTGGGATGGCACCAATGACAGGTCCTTTTTCTTTCCTCTCCCTTTTTCGTCTCTGTCTATTGATTGTCTTTCTTTTTTCAGCACTAAATGACCATCATGTGTTGATGTGGTTACTCTTTACTTAATCAAAGTAACCAAACCCTCCCCAGCGGGTTCCAACCCACAGTGTTTCCATCCATGAGATGAAGGGAGCCTGGAACCAGTTCAACAGGACGGTGGTCATCGGCTTGTACGACAGCTACATGAGGGCCAAGGCACTGCGCCGGAACCTTTCCTCTGAGGCCTTGAAGGGTTTCAGGGTCGACTCTACGCCCAATGTTGTGGTATGTTACCTACAGTCACTCTCGCAAGAAAACTGAGTTATTCTGTGTGACCTTGCTTTGCAAAATGGGTAAATAACATTGGGGGGTACTCATTTTTCTCAGTAAGGGATGTTATAGAAATAGTTTGGAAATTAACTTATGATTGATTGCATATGTTTTACACTCTCATAGACCTAATTTAAAGCCTATAGCATGCAGTCTCATTGGGCCAACCCAGGCTGAGTGGGATACAACGTCCTAGCAGAAAGATGGAAACATTGAATGAAATAACTTCCCCTTGTGGGTGTTAAAAATCACATCTGTTTGTAACAGCAAAGAGTCTTGCCATTTCACCACCTATGCCGGACATGGGTTTAAACAGAAAGAGCAAATTGTGGGTGCTGCAATTGGTCTTCAGGATTCATTATGAAATGAAATAAAAGTACAGTTTTCTCTAGTTTTAATGTTTAAACACTTGCAATTGTTCGATTGCTGTTTGCAAGGGCATTATTTGAAGACTTTTTAACCCTATCCGTATGCCCTGGGGTCATTTTGTACCCCCGGGGTTGTACTCTTCATATTTTAGAGTACTTCGAGTGCGAAGATCTCTTTGAAACTTTTTGAGTATTTCTCGAAAATCTTTTTGACAGACTGCTATGCAAAGCGTACGGATCGGATTAACAAGTAAATTTCCTCTTTGGAAAGTGGTGGCACAGAGTTCCCCACGTTGTATGGATACGATAGTAAAATGCGACGTGCGGATATGGTTAAAATCGTTTTCTTTTCTGTGATGAATATCTTGAGCCAAAACCGCGGGCTAAATGTTTGTGCAAACCTAAAGATATCAGTCTGGAAATGGATGAGCCAGATTTATGTATTTGAAGCTTTGCTATCTTTTTGTTGGAGGTGAAAAAGTTTTCATAGAATTATGACTAACTTGTGTATTTTGTCATTCTATCAGACATAATGTTTTACAATGGCATTTTAAAGGGGAAAAAATGTGTGACAAGATTCTCCTTTTTCTTTCAAATGTCAAATGCTGTTGTAACTCATTTTTAAGCATTGAGAATATTTTGTCATTTTGTAAAATATTTGTTTTTGCTTCCTTTTCCGTCAGAAGAATCGGTCGTTCTCTTTGTCCAGTCCAGACATACAGTCTGAGTCTGGAGAGGATCCCGGGGGTGAAGCCGTAAGCCCCTCCCCTCTCAGCAAGTTACAGATGGGACACGCCCACTCCATGCTCCTCAAGCTGGTCTCCGAGTCTGACAGCAAGTCTGTGGCCTTCACTGAGGAGGTGGGTCGGATTTTGTTGTTGTTGCTGTTGTTGTTACTGTTGTGGACTTTGTTGTTATTGTCAAAGCTACCTGGTTTGACAGTGGCATAGGTAGCCCAATGATTATGCTGCTGCACCTGCATCCTTATGGTGTTTGTTTTTCAATCCTAGTGCAAATCTGGCCCTTACCTCGTATTCATGAGAGGGTCATTTTACACACATTTTCCTCACTTCGACCCGGTGAGAAGGGGCACCCACCTGAGATGGTGATAGATCTTGTCATGGTTTTGTTTGTTTGAGTGTCTGTAAAATGGTACCCTGCACAGCTGTTTTCCAGGAAACTGCAAATAATATTTTTCGGTCATGATAAACCAGAAAGTGCTCAGAGCCTCCCTTCAAGAAGAGATATTAAATGTGTTAAGGCCCTCTATTTAATTATTTAATGAAGATGTACAAGATTACAATTGCTTTCTATTCAGAACATTGCCAGCAAGTCTTTATGCTGCAAAAACTGACACAAAGTTAAAAAAGCAAATGAAAGTTTATCATCCGTAAAAACCACTGTAATGTTCATGCTGTTTCAGCCCTCTGATTCCAATGTGGAGCAACTACATGGTATCCGAGCCTGCAAACTTACAGATATCCTACAGACAAACTGGCATAGTGAGTACTTTGTTACTTTGCTTTTAAATACATGCAGGGAAGACCTGAATATTCCTTGGTAAAAATGTTAGAAGTCAACGGACAATGTATGGAGATAGAGCACTGCTTTTCATTGTAGGTGCCTTTTTTTTTTGGTACTATAGATACTTTTAATAAACATTTTAATAATGTGAAGAGAATAATGCTGTTTCATCAGCCCATGAGAGTGTTTGTCAGTTTGTTTTAGAGCTAAAATATTAACCTTGTGTCTTTTATGTGGATACATTTTAAGAAATAATGACCTTATCAGTGAACTATGCAGTGAGGTTCTGTTCCATGTATCATTTATTTCAGTTGAGCTTCACAACAGTCAAGTCGTTGTACGAGGCTGTGAAGCGCCGGGCTATGTGATCGTCAGCGCAGCAAGGGCAAAGATTACTTCCTATACACATATGCCCATATGGCGGCAAGGTCAACTGCGTTCTAAGTCTACATGGAATGGTGATGTGGACTGTATGCAGGTACAGAATAACTGTTGGTGTGGGGTTTGATTTGTTTTTTGAGTCGGTGTAATACAAACATGGGGAGTAAGAAAGAGGTTCTTCTTCCCTTAATCTATCAGATGCTTCTGAACATGAGTATTGATTGTCTTCAGTTGTGTGTTTGAGATTCAAGGATTATATTTTCTTTTGAAGATTTGGGAGGAAATATTTCTGCTTTGAGTCGCATTCAATTTCACTTTTTCGACACTCTCTGACCAGAAAAAAAAATCAATTGATTGTACTTTGTAAGTGTTTTACACCTTTATTAACACAATATCAGTCATTGTGAGGACCAACCTTAGCTGAATGAGGTACAGCATCCCAACAGATTGGGGTACACAATAAGATAATTTCTCTACAAAGGAATTAGACTTCATCTTCTGTTTGCAATGGCAAAGAACCGTACCATAACACCTCAGTCAATGGTAAAAGCCTAATGCTCAAACTAAAAAAACCCAAAACAATCCTGTTTCCCTTTTAGTATTACGCCACCGTGGATCCCAACAACAGCTACGACCGTGACAACATCCCCTGGTTGTCCAGAGAGAACGTGGAGGACCGCGCCAATGCTGACTTGACTGGTCTGCCCGAGATGATCGGCAGTGGTCAGTCTGTGGGCAGTGTGGTCAGTAGTGCAGTCACGGGTGTAGCACCTTCTGCGGAGCAGGTCAGTGATTTACTGTTGATGCTTTGGGTTTCTCATCACACTCCAGTAAAGAAGGTTTCTTTTAAGTTCTGCACCATCGTTCCTTTCCTACAAGCTTTTCTTTATCTTTGGTTGTACTCAAGTAAGTTTCTTTTTTAAGTTCTCTACCATTTGTTTTTTTAACTTCTTTATATCTCAGGTCACACTCGAGTGAAGTAATGTTCTTTTCAGTTCTGTTTCTAATGTTCATTCCATCAACCTCTTTTTACCTCACCCGTCACACTCAAGTAATGCACAATTTTTTAAAGTTCTCTTCCATTGTCCCTTCAACCTCTTTTTATTTTATGTTACACTCAGGTAAAGTAAGTTTTTATTTAAAAGTTCTACACCATTTAAATAAATGTGTTAATCTCAAATACACCCAAGTGCAGGTGGTTGGAGGGTATCACTGGTAGTTCCTACTTCTTTTCTTTCCCTTTGTTGTGTCAGTCTGTCTTTTTTACCTTTTCCCTGCATTTAATTAAGGTTATTGTGTCCATGTGTGCTTCTCTTACTCAGAAAAGCAAACAGGTTCAAGGAAAGTAAATAGGCTTGAGTGCAATTTATTTATTCTCTCTTTGAAGCTTTCAAGGCCTTCAGTATTTATGTTTCTACATTGGGGTATATTGTAGTCAAAAGAGGACCAAGTCAGCTGGACTTTAGGATCCACTACAGTGGATAATGTCAAGGGAATACAAAGAAGACACACATTTCACCGTGAAAAGTGTCCAGTCTATTTTCCACCCTCCTTCCCATTTTTTGGTATGGAGATGCAAAAAAAATATTTTCACAAAAATGATCAAATCAGTTTTTTTCAATGAAGGTCTACTGTAAAGCGTCATGACCCATACTCTGAAAAACTCAGAATACTGTACGAGAATATAAGGTAAGAAATTATCACCTCTTTTCTCCTGCGTACATCTTTTATGTTGATTGTACAAAAAATAAGCCCCAATCTCAAGTTCTTCCCTCGTCCCCCTCTAGCCAAGCCCTGGGGACACTGTTCAACTCCAAAGGATCATCTACCGCTGCAGCTGTAAGTTTTTCTACGCCAACTATGGGGATGTGGACCCCAACAATCTGCCTGAGGTGCCTTTGCCGGTAAGGAATAAAAGATTTTTTGGTATTATTTTCTAGAAATGTTAGATAAAAACAAACCGTGTGAAAATGTTATTTTATGTAAATTTCTATTTGACAATTTTTTCATCACTTTGCGGTAAGAACTGTCGAAGTCTGCAATTTTTGTTTTCGGAAAGCAGAAAAATTAACGCTAGTGTCATTCTGCTATGGTATTACCTTCAGTCATGCTGATCGTCAGAAAAGTAATTTCCTTGTATTTCTGCACGTAAAGTGAACATTTTAGATTTTGCTTTTTCTCCTCTGCCATTTGTATGTTCATTTTGTTTCCTTTCTATGTCTATAATTTCTGTTGGCCATTTTGCTTTTTTGTTGTTGCAAAACCTTACCAGTCCTAACTGTGTGGTCTCCTCTTCTGTGTCTTTATCTAGCCTGCAGAAGATGCTGATGTGATGAGCCGAGAGGAGGGTGTGGATACCTTCACCTTGCTGCATGAGAGTGTCTACGCCTACTCCAACCCAGTGAGTCTCGCCAGCTGATGCCTGAGAGATGATAATAATAATAATAGATAATAGATAGCATTTGTATTGCGCAAATTCCTGCTCAACAACAAGCTCTGTGCGCTTTACAATCTATATTGTTACTCCAGCACAGCTGATAGCATTCTGAAACAATCTCAAATTCCTTGGAAGCTTACAGTGCAATCTCATTTTCAGGTGCTAAAACACTAACAAACTGACAAGATCTTTCGCTGTCTATTGTTGAGTACTCATTCCCACCTGGGTGATGTGAGGAAAATCTGTGATAATTGTCTTTCCCAAAGACACATCGTCGGACCTGCCGCTTGAATCTCTGAACTCGCAACCTCACGATAACACGATTACACATCTGGTAGCCTAACCACTAGACTACCGATTACATAGATAAAGATATGCTGTTCTGATCTACATAGGAAAAAACTAACACAATGATGTTCTCAGCCTTTTTAGACCCAACCCACCACCCATCACAGATTCTTAAACTTATTTCTGAGTTTGCTTTTCAAAAATGTTCTGATTCTTACCTTCATTGTTGAAAGAATAAATATTTAACTATTTAATTATAGCTTCAAGGCCTTTTAGATAATGTGCAGAGCTTACCAGGACTTGAGAAAAAAATCCTCATCTAAAACCGAAGCCTCCTGATATTTCTATTTAAAGAGTTTTAAAATGTTTCAAGTGCTTTCTTGCCTTGTTCATGAAATCTTATGGCTGTCCAAACACCATCTGTTTTTGTTTTCTTCTCCAGCTGCAGTTTTCTGTGATCATGGACATAGTGAACAACCTACTGCTGTATGTAGAACCAAAGAAGAAGGTTAGTGTCTACCTTCTGCACAGGCCCCTACATCTTTCTTGAGTAGGATTTCCCCCTCCCTCCGTCCCTCCCTCCCTCCCTCCCTCTCTCTCTCTCTCTCTCTCTCTCTCCCTCTCTCTCTCTCTCCCTCCCTCCCTCCCTCCCTCCCTCCCTCTCCCTCTCTCTCTCTCTCTCTCTCTCTCTCTCTCTCTCTCTCTCTCTCTCTCTCTCTCTCTCTCTCATCTACTTTTGATTATTCAGTTAGAAATGTCTATTGAGCCTATAAATGGATATATGTGTGTGTGCATACCTGCTTGCATGAGTAAGTGCGTCCATGTGTGCATGCGTGTGTGTGTGCGTCTGTGTGTGCATGAATGCATCTGTCTGTGTGTCTGTCTGTCTGTCTGTCTGTTTGTGTTTCTGTCTGTCTGTCTGTCTGTGTGTCTGTCTGTCTGTCTGTGTGTCTGTCTGTCTGTCTGTCTGTCTTTTCAGAAGCTCCATTTTTTTCCATCTGAAAATTACTGAAATGACTTCTCTCTGCATATGCTGTGTTACATAGTTCAGTAGCCTATATCCCAAATACTGACATCTTGTTTCATGGATTTCACACTCTTTAGGCTGCCAGTGACCGCTTGCAGAGTATGAGGTTCAAACTCCAGCTCTACAGAGAGGATGACCAGAAGACACCCATTCTACAGTTACAGGAAGTTGTTAGGTAAAGTCAGTCTTAGGGCCTCATATTTTGAGCTTTCATATTTCAATGATTACTCCTTGAGATGATAATGGGATTATTTTTCTCTTTGTTTACTGTTTCAGTTGTATAAGATTTTTTAAAAATTTTTATGAAGGGAATGAAATAACAGATATGTTTTACCATTGGCAATATTGTCGCCCAGTTCAATCGAAACAGGTTTATTGAAGATATGGAAATCAATTACATTTGGGATTCACTTAAATTTTGCATAAAGAGAAATGCCCAAAGAAGCATTTCAAATGTAAAGTATACTCTATATCATGCAAAGTGTAATTCATTTGTGAGTGTATTTTTACCTCTACATATGTTAACATTTTGTATTTCATCAGAGAAAGATTGCAAGAGTTACGCCAACTGGAGAAAGAGTACTACATTGCCAAAACGCGAGATGATGAGGAAAGGTAGATGGCTGTTTTAGATCTAGGCAATTTCTTCTCTCTTTTCTAGACAGATGAGAAATCTCCAAGTACTTTTCTACTCCTACTATGGGGATGTGTACTTATCTATCAAAAACATTTATCATCCTTAGCTCTAATCCTCTACACTTACATGACCTAATTGTGTTGCAACTGATTTCAAGACTTTAAAAAATGCAGCTTCTGAAAAGACAGACGAACAGACTGACAGACAGACAGACGGACAGAGGGTGTTTAAAACTCTAACTAAAACAAAAAATATTTACAATCTTTTGCAATCAACCACACTGCTTTTTGTATGGTCTGTGTTTCCTTGGTACAGCATGAACCTACTGGAAGTGGAGATGGAAGATTTGAAGAACTGGATTGGACTGAAGAATGAGGAGCTTGGCATGAGGATCAGGTGAGTGTTACTGGCTATAGTCATTGTCTGACAATCTGGGCAAATTTTCAACCCAGCTGATCGAGATAAGGGTGCATTTAAAGTGCATTTTTAATGGTGTGCTTCTGAAAGCCACACGGGGGTACTGCTAAGTCTTCAAATCCCAATTTTTGCAAGGTTTTTGTACAAAAGAAAAAAAGTTTTGATTTATATATTCCACTTTATGATCCCCCTTTGGAATTTTTTTTACAATGGTGTACATAGATACAAAACATGAATACATAAAATAATAAATACAGTACATGAATAATGCACAATATTAATAACATAGCTAATCCATATACCATTGCTAGTTGCCACCATGCAGGTACCCTGTTTTTTAGCTTGAGTTTTGGTGTTTGGCTTGAAGACACACCCTAGTGACCACCCACCTACACGCTGTGTCAGTGGCACACACTTGACATAATTGTGAGCCTGGGTCCTCAAAAGACTGAGCTACTGGATCCCTCAAGACCTCAGTGACGGAAAATTGTTGTTTGTGGATTAACCTGTTGGGTTTATTGATGCTGTCACATGTAGATCATAGTTTTACTTGTGTCTCCAGCCTTTTGAATACTTTTACAAAATCTGTAGTGTGCATAATGTTCTCAGAAATGTATCACACACTCACACACGCTCTCAGGTCCATAGGGTTAATTAATATATTGTCACTGTGCTAGCAAGATGGCATAACTCAGAGTTGTACCAAAATGCAACTAGCCTTTTAATCTGTTTGGTGGTACTGTATCTCTCTTTTGGTAAAACCAAAACAAAAGTGGGCTTTCAGTCACAAAAGTAACGTGCGTGGCAAGTTCAATCATTATTAGATGGTAAGTAGTTTAGTTAAACAGTTTTTTCCATTTATCTCAAAGTAGCAAAAATACTAGCGCAGTGACCTTATTAATGTTCTGAAGCGAAGTTTCGCCATTTTTCTTTGTCTCTTTCAGCTGTTACAACGAGAGTCAGCTGCAGGTCAAGGCCCAGATGAAGATGGAGAAAGGTTTGTGTGCTATGATGTATCGTCAGTGCATTTAGTTATCCGCGTATGGAGCTTTCAGATACTTTCGAAAAAATGTGAAAAAACTTTTTTATTAGTCTAATACACCTTTTAGCCTCTTCATTTAAAAAATTAATATTTAAGCTGTCGTGAATTTTTAATCCAAATTAAAATGTGAGAGCTCATTTTTAAGATTGTGCTAAGGTCAAATGCTTTAAGAACAGAGTTTACAAATTTTGTTCCATACACGGATAGCAAACTACAATAATGATATGCTTGATTTGTGTGTGTCCATTTGAGTGTACATATGTGTGTGCAGGCACTTGAGAAGCTTGTCCATAAAGTATAAAAATATTGAGTGACTTAGCTACCGTATTAAAAAATTCTAGATCTAGTTCTTTCATTTAAACCATTTATGACAGGACAAAATGATTACCTAGACAAAATGATTATCTAGAAGAAGAATTTCACAGAGAAAATCATTATTTCACTAGAACATGATAATTGCTTCAATAATGATTATAATAAAAGGAAAAAAGTTAAAGTGCTGTAATGAAGGTCATTTTGATTTTAAAAAGGGATAATCAACAGACAAAAAGGTGATGTGTTGGTTGTTTGTTTCTCCCATTAACAGCGCAGCAGGCACAGGTGGTGAGAAGGAATGAAGTGTGCTTCAAATATGCCAAGTGGCGCATGACAGAAAGGGATGGCCACTGTGGTATTGCTGAGCTGGAGCTAAGGAATTTTGTGTAAGTAAATTTTTATGTTTTAACCTTATTGCAGGGATATCAATGTGCTGTTTTTTGCGTTGGCCATTACACCTGGATACCAGCTTTAACTACACGTTCGGTGGTCATCTATAGCTTATCCAGAGGCTTGTTCAATTTCTCCTGTAGAGACACAGGGGCCCGTCAAGCTTCTCTTCTTTCACATGAAATTTTCGAAAAGTAGAATGTGTGACCACTGACTCACTGGCTTTGATAAGTCTTTTTTTTTACATTTGTTTGGGTTAAAGAGACGTGCACTGACACAATAATGGTCTTTTAATGCATGTATTTAAAAAAATGCTTTTAAAAAAAATGAAGGTGTTTTTACGCCCCCACCGACACAATTTAGATCGTTTAGGAAGCGGGTTTCAGACTCTCTCTTTCAGAGCTCTAACCCAGCTGTGAGGGATACAACATCCCTGTAGAAAGGCTGAGACACTCTAATAAAATGTGAAAAAGAAGGACACGAATTGAAACAAAGGGGGGATAGTAAAGAAGCAGGACCTACCTGTGGTGCCCTCCAACCACCTGCTTTGGTGGGCGCTAGTTGGCATATATTTCAGCCAGCTCAATGTATAAGCACCTAGTGTACTCGGGGTACAGGCACTCTGGGTTCTCATTTATACTGGGGCGGGAGGGGAGGGGGGAGGTTGTTTGTCTAGAATAAATGAAACATGAAAATAGAAAAATAAATATAAGACTGGGTGCGGAATTTGGTGTACAATGACATAGAGACATAACATTAATACATTTTATATGCAATAATGTATCAGTGTTATGTAATACACAATATCGCATCAAAACAGAAAATGTTTCAAAAATGCAAGTATTGGTTGCCACTGTAGAGTGCCCTGATTATGAACTAGGGTTATTGCGTCTGAGGTTGGCCCAACGGGCAGGGTCAACATAATACAATTTATAAATTTTCGGAAAATTGTGTCGTGAAGGCGTAATACATTTACAATTAATTAACTGATTTGTAGGTACTCCAAGGTGAACCGGGACGACGACAGCTGGACACATCAGCTAGAGCTGAACTGGGTCAAGGTGGAGAATCTACTGACAGACAACTTTTACCAGGTCAGTTTTGTTTGGGGATAAAAGTAAAGTTTCCCAGCTGCCCCTTCCCAAAATTACCCCCCCCCCCCCTCTTGTCCTCCAATTTTAAACATGCTTGACCTGATGCGTAGATCCAAGGTCACAGAAGGGTTATACCAATGTTTCACAGACACAGAAAAAAGAACTGTAATTTGTAATGGGGTTGTACTTTAATTTCACTAGTCTCTAGTATATATTTTTTATGTGTTTTTCCTTTCTACCAACTTACTTTAGGGATTCGGCTCTGTGGTGTAAGGATTGAGCTCTGTGCCTTGCAAGCAATGGATGGAAGGTTGATTCCATAAGGACATTTATTATATTGAGTATTTCCTTCCATTTACTGAGATGTTGTATCCGAAAATAGAATTAACAACCTATCAGATGATCTTAATTGTGTCAAATCTCCAAACATAAAACTCAACAATATGTTGCTAATGACTCTGCAGAAAGTGTTGGTACCGAAGGACCCAACTGGCCAGGATGGTGAGAACAGACAGATGGCTCTGAGAATCACCTGCACGGAGAGACCTCCAGGTAAATTAGGATTACTAATGCTAGTATCATCAGAGTAAATAAAAAAAGATTTATTTTTAACCCTTACAAAGCAAAGAATGTTAATTTGATCGCCCAGCTGACTATGAACACATTTGCCTTATTCCCCTATGTAGTGAGACATATCTGCATTAATTATGATAATAGAAATAATGGTTAATCTGTCATGAACTGACGATATTCTTTAGTATTCAAGGAGGTAGAGAAGTTATAGTATAGACCTTACTAGCTACCGCAACTATTGCACAAATTGCAATGGTACAAATGACTTATTTTTCCCCATGACTGTGCCAGGTAAAATCATGTGGTAGAGAAGGAGTTATGGGAGCAGTCTCAGGACCAGTGGATGAGATTAGCGTGAAGGTTTTTGTTCTCAAACATGAACAGCTGTAGTTGACCTTGGCTGTGCTGTCTGAAGTGGCACTGTTTTGAGAAAGACTTTCTTTGAAACTTTTATTATTCCCGAAAGAAAAATTGAGATACTCTATAAAAATTCTCCCCACATGCGAATCGAACTTGGGTCTTCCCTATGTAACAGAGAAGTGTTTAATCACCACATCGCTTCATATTAGTCAGAAAAGGATCTGTTTTATATTTGTTTTTCCCCACATATTCCATTGACACCGTGAACTGTTCCCAGTGGGTGGCATCCCTGTGAAGGAACACTTTGAGGTGAACGTGGCTCCCATCCAGATCCAGATGACCTATCAGTTCTACAAGGCTGTCATGGAGTTTTTCTTCCCTGATAAAAACATGGACATGGATGATGGTGAGTCCCCGTGGTTGCCGTTAATTTGCTCTTCTTAAAGTTTTACGCTTTTCCCGGGGCTGCCTATTTCTATCGATTTTTCCAGTATTTACCAGTTTTGGACCTGTTCTACCACCATATTGATAAAGGGGCCTATACCACCTAATTTATGATAGACATCGAAATGGTGCAACTGTTTTTAAGATGCGCTTGAACTGCATGATACGATACCAAAGGATGAGATCTGGGAACCAAATTTTATGATTAGATTGGTGTACAACATAGCACACGTAATATGTTGGAGGTGTTGTGTTAATACATCATAATAGCTTGTCAGTGTTTGAAGACACAGACATTGTGATTTAGCTTTTTTAAAGAATCAATATTAAATCCATGCCAGATTTTCAGCGCCACTAGCTCCCTCAGAACTCATACACTCAGTATATGCTCTGTCCACTTTCACTTTTTGCTGTGCCTTGAGGTCCATTTATGAAGTTTTTCGTTCAATGAGTTTTGTCTTGCACAGATTTTAGAATCTGCGAGCGCTGAAACCCAGACATATAGTCTTGACAGTTGATGTTCTGGCCTTTCCGAAGGCCCAATTCAGAATTCATTTTTTTGTATGGCGAGGGGAAAACTAGTTACAATTGTCTGGCATACTTAAGTCACACCAGCTAGCTGCTGTGTGATTATTTGGTTGTTTCAGTAAAAGGATCTGAGAAAAGAAAATTGTTGTTTCAATAGTTTCCTGAAAGAACGTACTTGAAAAGATTTATTTTGAGTGTGGCTTTGCATTCTTGTACATTTTGTTGTTTGTACATGCTCAAAAATTGGGAGGGGGGGGGTATCATTGTCATTTGCAGAATTTATACTTCTTTATACTATAGTTTTATTCTGTTTCAGGAGTCAAACTATCTGACGTAGATGTAAAATGATGTTTAACAAAAGTTATTCAGAGAAGAAACCTGGCATAGCTAGCAAGTCACATGTTCTGAGCACATTAACTTAAAAGAAATGCATACATTTCATAATGTTGATGAAATGGGAATGGTTTGTTTGAAAAGTAAGAATTTACATTTTATTTGAATGGGAACTTGATTTTAAACGCCCTATTCTTCTTGTGCTATTCTGTTGTTGCAGAGGATGAGATGGATGTGAAGCAAAAGAAGGAGAAGAAAAATAGCAAAAAAGAGAAAGACAAAAGGAGGGACAAGGCAGAGGATGTGGAGAGGTCATCTCTGAGATCGGCCGGAGCGTCCTTCAGCAGTGCTGATGACATCAACAAAATGAGGGTATGTACTGGTGACCCAAAGAGAAGACCTTTACTCTTTTAACTCACTTGAGCCTATTCTCGTGTATTTTTACAGGATACCATGCTGGCCCGGTGGCCTAATCCTGTGTATTTATGGGATGTGCTTTATCTATCAATATCTCTGGTGTTTTTTTAATACAAGCTATGGGAAACGGCGAGCCAACAGTTGACCCACTTGTTTCGTTTCGGTAAAAATTTGGTGATGTTGTGTGTAATACTTTTTTAGCTGTGAAGGACTAAGTCAGTCACCCCTGCTTGCGATAGATGATTTTGTTATAAATTAGGTGCAAAAAAAAAATTGCGTTACCTCCAGACATTGCCGTTTCAAAATATTGATAAAATATAAACTATTCAAACAAATTTGATGCAGTTTTCTTTTTCCGCGAGAGCATTTTTTATTTCTCTTGTTGCATTTCCTTCATTATGATAGCTTTCACAGTCTTTTTGTGGTTAACGCTTCCATATACCCCTAAAGTGTCAGGCTGCAATGGTTGTTGGGTGAAAAATAGCTCAGGCTCAAAAGAGTTAAGCTCCTTTGCCTTGTTACAGGCTGTTGAATTATCTTGTGTAGGTGAGAAACGGAAGTTATTCTTTTTACTTTTAATCCCTTCATGACGTATGGTTTTTCCAACTTTTACTGCACCCAATTTTTGCTTGCCAGGACGTTCAAAGCTATTGTAGTGCAGTTATAAAATCCTGTACAGTTTACGTAGTAAGGTCCGTGCGATTACAGTAATCAGCTGATTTTAGAATATACATTGTACAGGAGAGCGGCATCTTGGCACACAATGTTGGACATACGATATACGGGAGCTATCATGAAGGTGTTAAGCTCCTTTACCTTGTTACAGGCTCTTGAATTATCTTGTGTATATGGGAAACTGAAGTTATTCTTCGTCTTGCTTTTTTCCCCCCTCTTCCTGCTCCCCTTCCTCTGTCCCCCTCTTTCTGTTTTTCGTTCCCATCATTCAAATAATAATCTATTTTCTTTTCGTTTCTCCCCTGCACAGGAGCGAGCAGCGAAGAACAACACTTTTCTGTACATAAAAATTCCTGAGGTGATAGCAAGAGTTAGCTACAAGGTGAGTTAAAAGTGATACTAGACATTTATGTAGCAAAGAGGATTTGCCTCAGGAAAGGGCAGGGACCTTCAAGAATGTGATGGAATCACTTTGCTTTGTAATATTCTATTACTATGCCAGTTTACTCTTTTTATACACTATGCCTTTTTACTCTTTCCTAACCAAGCCTTGATCTATCGACTGTATGGTACTGTCTCCCCTCAAAGTAGACCACTTTTTATGTGTGGTTTTTTTTTTAATGAACATGATCACCTTCTTGGACTTGATTCTTTTGTCTCCACTTTGATACATAACGCGTCTTCTTTTTTGATAATGCAAATCTCATTTGGCTTCTCCCAACACTGTGTTCGACCAGTCACATTTACAACACACTGATCTGGCTTAGCCATGGAAGCATGTCTGGCTTGGAAAGAGTTGGAATCCACGGGGTCAAAGGTCAAGGGGAGGACCATGTGGAACCAGGAGAAGAGTCACAGAAATTGATGTACAGAAAAGTGGAAAGACATGGAATAACATCGAGAGGCTATCCCTGGATCAGGAAAAGTGGAAAGTGTTTGTACGTGGCCTATATCCTGATCCAGGGTGAGAAAGGCAATGGTGTTGATAATGATCTGGCTTAACCATGGAAGCACCTCTGCTCTGGCATGGAAAGAGTTGATTATCACAATGACTTGAGATCACTGATGTCTGTGGTGTAGAGGTTAGGTGCTCCGCCATCATACACAGAAGATTGAGTTTGATTCCCGAGCGGGAAGAGTTTTTTTCAAGTATCTATGTCTGTCTGCTCCTCTCAGATCATGTTGGCCTCGTCAAAACTTGCCTCATAAATGATTGTAAGTTGTGTCAATGAGGATATGAAACTTTTACAATTAAATTCTTTTTTTAAACTTGACATCATCATAAAGGTTTTTCTGCCTCCAGTAAATCCATCCACCTCGACTAACAGAAAGATGTTTTTCCTTTGTTTGTTCCTAATCAGGGTCAGAAGGAGAAGAACATCGAGGACGTGCATGACTTCAGCTTCCTGCTGCCCACGGTGGAGTTCCACAACCGTATCTGGACCTGGTTCGACTTGCTCATCACCCTCAAAAACCACAGCAAGCGGGTGCTTCTCTCACAGGTAGCTGTCACAACTGATTTCCATGCTACATTATAATTAAATATTAGTTTGGATATTCGAATAAAACCAGCAATATTGACTATTTCTATCCGACATTACATTGGCACCAGGTGTTTAGCTGTGCTAACTTCAGTGACAGGACATGCTTGTGATAAGGATAATCTTGCAGCAGTTTAGGAATGTGCACACACCTTGGACATTACTCTCCCCAGACAGCAGCCACAAGAAAGGGTCTCAACCCATGATTTAGATCTCGCTAAAGTTGTATTTAAATGAGATGGGATACAGCTGGACAAAGGTGGAGATTTGAGCCCCAGACAGAAATACATGGAGAATTCTTGTCGGTGTACTACTCTGGCATGGGTTGAGAAAGGCTGATAATGATGAAAGTTGTATTCACAAGTGGTCAATGCTGTGTTGACCAGTCACGGTATGCTAGACTATTATTGCAGTCGAGGGCCCCCTGTGCTTACTCATTTCAGTGGTCTAACTTTACAAATCTCAACTTAAACTCTTACTTTTTCTTTTTTATTTCTTAAAATTTTTAAAATTTTTATTTTAAAAATCATTTTTTAGGGGGAAGGGTGGGGGGTTGTTGATTTATTGTTTTTCTTATCTTGGGGGGTTTTTTTTCCTCTCAGGCGATCAAACAAAAACTTCACTGGAAAGCTCGTGTGTTGGAGGAGGCCCCACATACAGATGTACAGGAGGAGGAGGACAAAGCCAAAATGCTTCTGGGAGCAAAGTTACTGGTAGGTTGACCTTTTACATTTTACTTGGTACTCTTTTATTATCTGTCAAACATGGGGTTGCAGCCTGTGAGTGACTATAAAAATTGACTGAGAGGTTAAAGAATGGTACCAAAATTCTCAGGAGATATATGCCTTGCATACAGCTACTTTGAAAATTTAGTTTCTGGTACCTACTACTACTCTCTCTGCCATGTTTGGGAGACTGAAACTGTACAACAGGTTTTACACTAAGGATGCAAGTGAATCTTCAATGTTTGTCTATGTCTTATCAGTTTTTTAAAGTATCGGCATGTGTCATGTAGTGGTTTAGCTCTTCACAGTTTCTCTCCGATGAAGTGATTTCGAAATCCCATCTGGGGAAGTTGTTTTTTTATCACGTGTCTCTGTCTGTCTCCTGAGATGCTGTTTCCCTTTCATCCTGGGTTGACCTCTGACAGCAAAGCCAAAGCAACTGTCCTCCTACATTGTGTAAATGGGAATGTAAAATATTTCTACAACTTCCACAAATCAGGTTGAAGTTGTCGATAGGCGGAAGAGAATTTATTTGCAGCCTGTGCATCACGAGGGACCAGAGGCAGAACAAGAACAGAAGAAATATAAGGATTAAATTAAGTTTTATTTAATTTAGTTTATTTCTTCATATTTGTCGGGTCCATATTAGTGATTATTTTTATTAAAATCTTCTCACTCTTTCATGCTTCAAGATTGAAAACAGTTTGGGTTTAATTTTGATGGTCAATGTGTACAGCCAGGGCTTTCACCAGAATCAGCACATTGATCCAGAATTTTATTTTATTTTCTAAAAATTTTCATTTCAGGCAGGCCAGGAAAAACCAGCCAAAAAAGGATTTTTCACCAAGTCTCACAAGTCATGAGTGCAGACAGATGTGGTTCTTCTAATCAAACAGTTTTTAGGTCTTTGTGAGAGGCCCCAATGTTGTACATTGCTTGATATTTAATTTATTGTGGCCTGTTGGTGTACCATAACTTTATTTTGGTGCTAAATGTGCAATTGGAATGCCATAAGATTAGACAATTACTAGATTCTGGGCCTGGGGTCTTTTCTGTGAAGGTTTATTGTTGTTGTAGGTTGTTGTTTTTTTCTGTATGATATTGATATTGTTGCCTTCATGTCTTATGTGATACAATTAATCATTGAATTTTTAATTCTTTTTTGTTGTTGTTGTTGATGGTACGTCCTTGACCATTTTTGATTTGTAAAAGATGCTTAGGTATGAGAGAAACAGATGAACTGTTGCAAGTATTCTTTTGGTTGTAGTGACCATGGAAACAGAAATTGCAAGAGAGATGTTGAAATGTCAAATATATGGACACAAATGTACTGTTGTCAATAGTAGAGTCCCAGTGTGGCTTGTAATCCACTAACAACAAAAATTCCAAAGATTTAATCTGGTAGTATTAGTCATAGTGTAATTGTGATATATGGGAGGCATGCACTACCTAACCAATAGACTAACCATATGAAGACTGTCTTTCATGGCAATACTGAAGCAAAAATAAGAAAGAGGCAAGACTACCAGCTTCTGGTTTTGGCAGCATCACCATATCCAGCGATAGGAAAACCCAACAACATGAAAATCCATGAAGTCAGCGGGGTCAGAGATGATCAGAACAAATGGAAGAGGATAAACCTGTGGGTGTCATTAGTACAGGGCTCCACACTGCAGCTAATCATGCCTACGAGCGAACAAATTAATCTTTTCTCATTCCTTCATACCTGTTCTTTCATCCTTTACATTAATCTACAATTTCTGTTGTTTGTTTTATATGAATGTCCGACGAGACGCTGAGTTTAAGTGGAGTATTTTTCTAAGTTAGGGTATTTGACCGTCTGTCAAGTGGACAGGCTGAGAAGATGTCTTCTATGAAGGTCAAGAAAATGTTTGCAATGTTACAATATTGTGTTCAAAGACTTGATTGGGGGGGGGAGGCAGCACTCCAATTAACTGACCATCTCTGACAAAACCATATCAACTCATTTGTGACTACAGTTACCTCACTAGTTTAGAGGAATCTTCTGTTGTGTCACAAATCCAGCAACAAAACTTTTGAAAGGGCTAAATTCAAAGGTAGACAGGAAGTAGAGCTGAGCTTTATGGTGTTCTTGTATGAACTCTACCTGCAGAGCTGTTGGATGTTCACTTCCTATGTCATCTATTGATGTAGCGCATCACTTTAGTCTACTTCGGCCTGTCACCATCCCAGTTAAGTGAATGGAGATTCATGAAAACTGTTGGAACAACTCATGCTCAAGGATCTTGCGGGGCATTTGAATAATGGTAGCTGACTCAGCAGTCCAGGTTCAACATCATGCTGGTTGAGCCAAGGTCATGCCAGTTCTCAAACCTGTTCAAGCTGGATTTGCACCAATACAATTTTTTTGTATGAGAAGGAAGTGTGTTGTGATAGCTCAGGCAGATTTGGGAAGTTTTCAAGGCTCCCTGCCTACTTACATTGGTCAATGTGGGGATAGACATTGAATTCAGAGACCTCCCTGTCTCATAATTTTTCGGTGTGTGCGGTGACATTATACTCGTGCATGTATTGATAATGAAATGTAAGAAGGAACTTGATGAATATAATATAAATGTATGGCAGTTTTTAAAAGAATGATCATGATGCACTTTGCTTTTAAATTTAAGTTGAAAGAACACACACCAAAAAAAGCCATAGATTATTGATTAAGCAATAGAATAGTTTTTTTAGTTTCCCTTCTGGCCACTTTGGTTAGAGGCTACTAAAATTTCATCATAGTCTACAAATCTTTCTGTCATTGTTCAAGTTAATCAAAGGTCATTGGATTTTGGTGCACACCGAATTATTTTTTTTCTATACTGAAGATCCTGGCATTAAGGGTTTGACTGTTGTGCCTATTTCATCAGAAGGAAGTCATGGGCTCACGAATTTTGCACAATATAGCCGGCTAGCTCTGGCTTCTGCCTGATACTCAAGAAATATCTTGCCTTTGCAATGATCACGTCATGTGAGAGGGGATGTCGTCAGTCTTCTCTTCCTTTAACTTTAACCTTAAAGAGAAAGAATAGATTTTGTAGGTTTCATACTGAGATAGTGCATAGTCGTTTTATTGCACTCTATGAAACATAGACAGATGGAAAGAACAATTGAGGCAACAGAGTTGTAGTTCATAAGACGCATGCTGCGTATCCCATGGACTGCTAGAAAAACAAATGAAGAAGTCTATGTTGAAGCAAATTGCAGACAACAGCCTATGTGATGAATATACGAAAGCGACAGGCAAATTTCATTGGACTCACAATGCGAAAAGAAGCATTGGAGAATATTGTAACAACAGGCAAGTTTGATGGAGAGAGAGGCAGAGGCTGACAGAGGGAAAAAATACTGGACAGGTTGTCAACATGGCTGGGAGCAGCAAGAACAACAGACACCATTGCGGCAACGCAAGACAAATGGAAGTGGAGGTCCATGATCGCCCACGCCAGTCGGCCAGGCACCGGATGAAGATGATGAAAAATTGGCTGCCTGAAAATTTGGGCAATACTTGGTGGTGATGTCTGAAGCTCGCGCTGTGTGCCGTATATTTATTTTTGGTTGATTTTTACATGCTTATTGTGACTTATGTGATACTTTATAAAAATCCATTTTTGTTTTCGGATTTTTTTTAACCGACACATCTAGTCTTTGTTTTTCTGTACATACATTTTGTTTGCTTTTTGTGTATATTGTATCAGTAATGATACTCAATAAAAATTGTCCCCTCACACTGAGTAACTACTAACAGGAATTGAACCTGTCTTTTGCCTGCAAGATAAAAAGTATGACCAGATGTGTTGCATTTTTTTTTGCCTATAGCTTAAATTTTGGTCCGAAGAATAGAAAGTTTGTCCTTAATATTCCACAGTTTTCTTTCTTTGTCTGTGGGTTTTTTTTGTCTTAATCATAGTCATAGTTGGGAAATTCTTTTGAATAGTAGACTTTGTTTAGCAAGAAATTCCTGTTACCACGAAAGGATTTAAAATCCCAGGGTCCCCCCCCCCCTCTTAATTATATGCATTGTAACTTCTATGGTCCTGAGAAATTTATATTACCAAGGTTTTACCGTAGATTGTGTTTTGTGGAGCAATGTTCTGAACTAGGAGACTTTTTTCCCATTTTTTCATTCCCTGAACAGGATCAAAGCATATATATGAAAATTGTATGTACCCTTTGTAATTTGCGAGGTATTTCAGTAATTTTTTAATGTGTTTGTAAAAGGTTAAGGAGAAAGAAAAAAACACTTTTAAACCACAGACAGTGCTGGCCTACTGTCGTTATTAGTTTTCAGAGATTGCTCTGGAAGCTGCTTTTACAACCATTGTTGTTACGCTTGTTATTTCTCTTGGGTTTCCTCTTCTTTTTCTTTATTTCTTTTCTATGAATGTGTATACATGTTGGGTTTTTTTTTTCATTTCTTTTAAATAGCTGTGGTTTCCCCTTACCTCTTTCACTTAATCGTTGTTTCCAGTCAGGGACAGCTCTGTCTCTTGTCTTTTCAAAGATTCCATTTTAATTCCTGATGATGCATGTGGTTTTTTAGTATTGAATGTTTATGTCAAGGTATAGATGCCATCCTATATAATTAACTATTTCTTGATGATGATAAATTGTCTAACAGCATTGTATTTTTACAGTCATACATGACTATGATTAAACAACCTCTTGTTGCTTTTTATCATATTAACATTAGTCATTAGTACAGTGGAACTCGGATATAATGACGTCCTTAGGCCTGACCTTTAATTTGGTTGAATCCTAGTGTTCGTCGAAGCAATGTGAGCAACAATTTACTTTGCAGTGAAGGGCCTACAAGATGGCAATTTTTGTTTTTTTGACGGGCACGCAATTCATTACACACATCTAGATCAATGTCTACACTAGCTTTTTATTGATGTTCAGTAGTCGGGTGTAGGGTGGTGGGGGAGATATAACTGTGAAGCGCCTGAACTGTATCTCTGCCGATGTTCCACGTCCTGAACGCTCGAGCCTATGCCCCTTTCCCTCCTCATCCCAAAATGGGGAATCCTTCTCCCTTCGTTGAATCCGAGTTTTCGTTGAGTTCAAGTTTGTTGAATCCGAGTTTCACTGTAATGTATACATGTATGTAATAAAACTCCATCTTATTCCTTCGGGTTTGTGCATGTTGAGTGGGACTGAAGACTAACACAGAATTCAGCTAGCTGGAAAGTAAACATGTTAATACTCTTATACATTTTTATTGTAAGTTTATAACAAACTAAGCAGTAATTTGTTTCATAACTGCGTTGTGACTGGTATGCTTGATTGATGTTTGCTGCCTCTCAGTGTTAGGTTGAGCATCAGTGGCTGCTTGTGTTTTGTTAGTGTGCACTGTTCATAGTTCAGTATGCCTGTCTATGCCATGTATCAAAGAAGATTGTATTTTTCTTTTCATATCCCTGTGAGAGCTCAGGAGTAACCGACTGTAAAATCTTCATCTCACAGTGCAGTTAATTTTACGTTTATGGCAGTTTTGTCAACATCCCTTGCCTGACACTGACAGACAGACAGGTGCTGTTTTCAAAGGTACACCTTCAATATTAATCTATACCGACCAGAGTGGCTTCAGTTTTTGGGTAGAAATTAATTTTGAATTTTGCCCAGGTGTCAGCCTACTTTACTTGTTTCAGTTTTTTAAACAAGGGTTTTTAAATATGTAAAACTTTCACACAAGACCTAAAAAGGTTTTTGTCTTTATCCATCCTACTTACCCTTGGATCAGGGGGTGTAGAAAGTATGAGAAAAAAAACCCACTCTGGCAGGAATTGAACTCCGGACCTCTGGGTTGATAAGCAAACGTCATACCTGTTGAGCCACTGAGCCCTCCCCTCCTATCCCTTAAAGTTAAAGACAGTTGGAATTTTTTTGTCTTTGATGGATTTGCTTCTCGGTTCTTGTTATGTAGAATAATAAATAAATTATAATGTACTTATGCTTACTTTTGTTTTTTGGTTTTTTTTACCCCTCCTCTTTGTGAGATGTGTGTTTAGGTCACAAGTGCAGTTGCAATGTCCTCTGGCGTTTATCATGTGACCTTAAACAATACAGAATGTGAGGGGTACGGTTGACTGGAGAATCAAACATTGTAAGTCACTAAGTGAGGTAGTTTTTGGTAAATTACATTTTTTTTCTGTAGACCGAGTAGTGATTGTGAAACTTGCAGGCTTCAGGAACTAACCAAGAAACATTAGCTCATAATGTTTGTTTTCAGGCGACCGAGTCGGGCGATCGGCCTGACCCGCGGTAATATAGGCACCCCGTATAACCAGAGACAGTAAATACCGAGACGGTACACTTACTTTGTACGAGTGTGTGTTTGTGTGTGTCTGTGTGTACATGTGTGTGAATGTGTATGTGTATGTATGTGTGTGTGTGTGTGTGTGTGTGTGTGTGTTTGTGTGTGTGTGTGTGTGTGTGTGTGTGTGTGTGTAAGGTCCTTGCTCAAGCTCCACCTCTGCAAACCTGAACATAAGCGAGGTCAACATGATGTATAGGTCACTGTGTTAGAAGAGCCTTATCTTGGAATGGTGTAGGCATGGCACTGAAAGTTTTATTACTTGAGTTTGTAAATAAAATGCATGATTAATGAAGTTGATTTTTTGCTTGCAAATAAATTCAATTCTCTAAACCAAAGTGACAAGGGGAGATTGAAAGAATTAGGTCCTCGCCTATCGAACGATACTAAATAATATAACCAACAATAAGGTGCAATAATAGTGTTTTTAATACAGATAATAGGTTTTACTGATCTTGTCCAAGTGAAACGAACCATTAAAGATGCAAAATTATCAAGAGCGCACGTCAACAATGCTGTAAAGCATCACAATTTCGGAGTAGTCAGTAGTAGACATTACGGCGCAGCTAGACGTTGGTCATTTTAGTGCAAAGTCTCACAAAAACGAACGGGTGAGAAAGAACAGGCACGTATTGTGTAGGGTTGTCGAGTGTATTTTGTTCAGTGGAACTCACATTCCGTGGTTATGAAAAAGGCGATTTGTCGGGGAACAGAGGTAGGCCTATCTTTTACTGCACTGGCGGGAGACTGTTTGATCATCTGCAAAGCTCTACTGTTGCTTTAAATATACTTCCAAAATAATACAAGCAAAACGAACTGCTGGGCTGTATTTTCAGAATCTACCACTAAGAACTGAATAAAGACATAGTATGCTCTACCAACTTTCTTTCTGTCCAGGCTGACGAAGCTACTCATGCAGGTCAGTTAGTTGTAACGTGTGGCTGTGTGTGCGTGTCGGGGAGGGGGGGGCACCATCGCATAAAACGCGTCACAGTCTTTTTTCTCCTCGGCAACTGATCATTATTACAATGATAAGCTAGTCTTGACGTAGATCTGCGTAATGAATTGTGCGCTGGTCTATGGAATCAAAAGTTGCCATATGTAATATGCTAGGCTCTACACAGCAACAAAACTTTTTGGCAAACAATCGAGATGAACGAATCGGTTTTTTGTTTTTTTACACAGCTCATAATATACAGGCTTTTCAGGCGCTAGCGTCTACTTGTTTCTTTTCTTTACACATTACTAGCTCAGTGCCTGTAATTGTCAACACAAAGCTTCATGTTTGCTATAACGAACACTCGGATTCAACGCGAATTTAGGTCAGGCCTGGCGACCTCGTCGAATCCGTGTTCCACTGTATATTATGATGACTAAGAAGACTAGCCTCCCAAAGCCCAACCCCAGGTCCACGTCCCGGGAGGTGGAAACTGGACAAAGTAGGGGATTGCTGGGTTCAACGAAGTACGGGACGGTGTGGCATTATGCCACTGAGGCGTCACGTTAGCCGTGAAAGAGAATCCGAGTCACCCCGAAAAGTTGCAGGCTAACGGGGCTCTGATAAAACTGTGACAGGCCTAGCAAGTCAGCAGCGAATTGTTAAAAAAAAAAAAAAAGAAAGAAAGAAAGAAACGGACTGATACAGACGGAAAACGACTAGGAAACATTAAAGGATAACGAGAAAGGATTTGTACTCTTAACATCTGTGGCCTCAAAGACAAGAACAACATGTGAAATGCGATGCCTTAGAAAAGCAGTAAACAAGACCAGGCGAGACAACCTCCCACGATTACCAACACAACGTGCCTACATCCAAAAACTCGATGGCTACAAGGGTAGAGGGCGACCGAGAAAGATCTGGATAGAAGAATATAATAGATGGAGTCAGGGAAACATTAACCACCCACGGCATCCCCCTGACCCAAGCTCTCTGGCTGGCGACAGAGAGACGTCTCTTTCTTCTCACGACACCCAAAAGGGTATAAACTAAAAGCGGCGGATAAAAGTAAAAAGTAAAATAAGACTAAGACCTCTGCTAAGACTAAGTGTAAAGAAAAGCACTGATCGACGTATCGAAGCAAAACACGGAAGAGTTAAAGAACTTTTCCTTCTCTTTTTGATTGAAAGCACCGTAATATCATAAATGAATGAGTGGTAACTGAAGGTTGTATAATTTTAAAGAAATATTGCCATTTTAAGAAAAATATACCGACATGTGTGAGTGTGAGGGAAACGTTAGGTCTCTCTCTCTTTCCCAACCCCCCCCCCCCCCCCTTCTCTCTCTCTAAAAGTAGCCTAACCTGTATATTGAGTTGAAAAAAATTAAGTCAACTAGAAAAATACATTAGCTCTCTGACCGAGGCACAAGAACAAAAATGAAGTTTTGAGCACAACAAAGTCTCTTCTCGAGTGTTGCCCAAAATCTCATTTATTTGGTTTTCTCCCCTGTCGCTGGTAAATGAATGAATGAGAATGAGACGTTGCCTAAGATAGTACTATCTTGTACTATCTTTGACGTTGCTCGGATTCGAGAAAAACATAAATTAATAATTGCATGAGCTCCCTGTTTGGAACGCACCCCCC